>NC_090346.1:48920016-49067516 GCF_035084215.1 Heptranchias perlo | reverse complement strand
TCTGTGCTCGCTCAAAATAATTTATTGCTGGGAGGCTTAACCCTGTGAGTGCTGGATTCCTTTGAAAGAAAGAACTCGCGTTTATACAGCACCTTTCACAACCTCAGGACGTCCCAAAGCATTTCACACTCAATGAGACAGCGAGAGAGAGCTTTACTCTGTACCTTTACTCTTTAAAGTGTAGTCACTGTTGTGATGTAGGAAATGCAGAAGCCAATTTGCTCCCACAGACAGCAATGTGATAATAACCAGATCATCTGCTTTCGTGATGTTTGTTGAGGGATAAATATTGGCCGGGACACCGGGGGGAACTCCCCTGTTCATCTTCAAAAAGTGCCTTGGGATCTCTTATGTCGACTTGAGAGGGCAGGCAGGTGGTAGCACTCGCCTCAGAAGGTAGTGCGTTCAAGTCCCACTCTAGATTTGAGCACATATTCCAGGCTGACGTTCCCATTGCAATACCGAGGGAGTGCTGCACTGTCGGAGGTGCCGTCTTTTGGTTGAGACGTTAAACCGAGGCCCCGTCTGCCCTCTCGGGTGGATGTAAAAGATCCCATGGCACTATTTGAAAAAGAACAGGAAAGTTCTCCCCAGTGTCCGGGCCAATATTTATCCCTCAACCAACACCACCAAAAACAGATTTTCAGGTAAAGCTCCCTCTCGCAGTGTCGGGTATATCACATCCAGGTGCAGAGTAAAGCTCCCTCTCGCAGTGTCGGGTATATCACATCCAGGTGCAGAGTAAAGCTCCCTCTCGCAGTGTCGGGTATATCACATCCAGGTGCAGAGTAAAGCTCCCTCTCGCAGTGTCGGGTATATCACAGCCAGGTGTAGAGTAAAGCTCCCTCTCGCAGTGTCGGGTATATCACATCCAGGTGTAGAGTAAAGCTCCCTCTCGCAGTGTCAGATATATCACATCCAGGTGTAGAGTAAAGCTCCCTCTCGCAGTGTCGGGTATATCACATCCAGGTGCAGAGTAAAGCTCCCTCTCGCAGTGTCAGATATATCACAGCCAGGTGCAGAGTAAAGCTCCCTCTCGCAGTGTCGGGTATATCACATCCAGGTGCAGAGTAAAGCTCCCTCTCGCAGTGTCGGGTGTATCTCAGCCAGGTGTAGAGTAAAGCTCCCTCTACGCTGCTCGAACAATGTACCTTGGTCCCAGAAGACCGCCCTCGAGTGCACCAGTGTGGCATTATTTCCATTACCCCCGTGCCCCACCCTGAATCTTATATCTCGGTGAGCCAGCTCCTGTCGCTCATGATGTTAAATCTGGATTCTCTGGATCCAAGCTTTACCAACTGGAGTTATCTGGAGAGACTGGAGAAGCTGGGATTGTTCTCCTTAGAGCTGAGAAGGTTAAGAGGAGAATTAATAGAGGTGTTCAAAGTTATGAGGGGTTTTGATAGAGTAAATAAGGAGAAAGTGTTTCCACTGGCAGGAGGGTCGGTAACCAGGGGACACAGATTTAAAATAACTGGCAAAAAAGCCAGAGGGGAGATGTGGAGAATTTTTTTTAGCGGTGAGTTATGATGATCTGGAATGCGCTGCTTGAAAGGACGGTGGAAGCAGATTCAATAGTAACTTTCAAAACGGAATTGAATATATATTTGAAAAGGAAGAATTTGCAGGGCTATGGGGAAAGAGCGGGGGAGTGGGACTAATTGGATAGCTCTTTCAAAGAGCTGGCACAGGCCCGATGGGCTGAATGGCCTCCTTCCGTGCTGTATCATTCTATGATTCTAACTGGATTTAACAGCCAGCTCCCAGTGTCCCTATCAGAGAACCATATAATGGGCCCTTTGATTGAGATTCATTTCAAACCCCACACAGTTCATGTTCAGCCTGTGCCTCTCCCCAGTTATAAGTGCCCCGACTCTGCTCGTTTCCTGCCCTCTGGGGATGCAATCTCTGTGTGGGGAAGCTGCTCGCAGGGCCTCCTTGTGTGGTGCTGTGCCTGGTGGAAGCTGTTGATTGAGAAGCTTGGAGGGGGAGTGGTCAAGAAGAGTGAAAGGTGACCTGCCAGCTTCAGGAGGTGGGTCGGCCTGCGCCAAGATTTAAATCAGACTACCGCCATCTCCAGGGAAAAGCTTCAAATCCTTTCAAACCCACAGTGTGGGAAGGTCATCTGCTTCCCATTTGCAGCATTCCTTTGAAGGAACTCGCAGCCCACAAGACAGGAGAAAAATCCACATGTCTGTTCCAGGTGTGGCGGCTTGAGAAAAGTGGGGCCTTTGCTGTTTCTCTCCTCCTTTCAGATTGTTTGCAGGAGGGATTTACTCAGGAAGTGAGAGCAGAGGGAAAGCTCGGAGAGACATCTTGCTTCTGCCTCCATCTTCTCTGGCCCAAGATTGATGACGCCAATCCAAAAGAAATTCAGTTCTTGCAGATTGGTGAAGCCCTGTCTAAATGATAACAAACTCTCCCCCTCACTCGTTGTTTCATTTCTTTCATTTTTGGAAACTCCTCAGGTTTGTCCTGACACCAGACAAAAGGAAATTGTTTTAAAAACAAGTCCCAATCTGCCTGGTTATCAGGTATCAGCCATGGCTCGGTGGGTAGCATTCTCACCTCTGACTCTGAGACTTGAGCACAGAATCCAGGCTGACAATCCCAGTGCCGTACTGAGGGAGTTCTGCACTGTCGGAGGTGCCGTCTTTCGGTTAAACAAAGGCCCCGTCTCCCCTCTCAGGTGGATGTAAACGATCCCATGGCACTATTGGAGGAGAAGCAGGGGAGTTCTCCCCGGTGTCCTGGCCAATGTATATTTCTCAGCCAACAACTAAAAACAGATCATCTGGCCATTATCTCATTGGTATTTGTGGGATCTTGCTGTTTGCAAATTGGCTGCAGCGTTTCCTACATGACAACAGTGACTACACTTCAAAAGAACTTAATTGGTTGTAAAGTGCTTTTGGACATCCTGAGGTTGTGAAAGGCGCTATATAAATGCAAGTTCTTTCTTTCTTCCTTCTTTCAACCTTTTGCCTTGCTCCCTTGACTTGGCTCTGATTAGTCCCCATGGTCGAACATCAAGCCACCAGGCACTAAGTAGGGACGTCCATGGTGACTCCGGCAGGAGACAGCGTAACCCCCCCCCACCAAGTTTCTGGTCTTTATACAATGGAAGAGCAGGAGAACCCAAACCCGGCGTGGGGCTGTATCCCATGATCTTCTGTTACCAACTCAGGCCAGCTGTCCCATCCTGATTGGGAGGCAGAAATAAAGTTGGTCCTTGTTGAGTGAGAAAGCAGGAGCGTTGAGGACGAATGGTGCCTGGTAACTCTCGTCAGGCCTAGAACTGGAGCCACTGAATATCACGATAATATATAACTCACTGAGTTATGTGACTGGGCCATTGGGAAGGGCTCTGCAGAACTCTTGATTCACAATGGACATCATAGGCAAGTTTTGGCACCAGGTCATGGTTAGTACTAATGGGCAGAATCAGTAGAGTTGGGCAGAGATTATTGTAGCATTACCATCTGCAGGTCAGAATGACCAGCACGCACAGTAACTGAGACCGAAGTTAACTCTGAATTAGAAATAGATTAGTGAGGCGTTTACTCCTGCGAGTGAGTTACGTGGAGAATAAGGGACACATGGGAATGAGATATGTGGAGAATAAGGGACACATGGGAGTGAGTTATCTCAGTGCATAATCTAGGCTCACACTCCAATGCAGTACTGAGGGAGCGCTGCACTGTCGAAGGTGCCATCTATCAGGTGAGACTTTAAACCGAGGCCTTTTCTCTCTGTTCAGGTGGATGTCAAAGATATCACGGCACTCTTCGAAGAAGAGCAGAGTTCTCCCAGTGTCCTGGACAACATTCCTCCATCAACCAACAGCACCAAAAAGAGATTAACTGGACATCCATTTCATTGCTGTTTTGGGGATCTTGCTATGTGAAAAATGGCTGCCATTTTGCCTATGTAATACCAGTCACTGGACTTCAAGAGCAATTGCCTGTCTGTGAAGTGCTTTCAGATGTTTTTGAGAGAGCTGCTTAGATGATAAACGGGATCCTGGGCATCATAAATAGAGGCATAGAGTATAAAAGCAAGTAAGTTATGCTAAACCTTTATATGTCACAGGTTAGGCCTCAGCTGGAGTACTGTGCCCAATTTTGGGCACCACACTTTAGGGAGGACGTCAAGGCCTTGGAGAGAGTGTAGAAGAGATTTACTAGAATGGTACCAGGGATGAGGGACTTCAGTTATGTGGAGAGACTGGAGAAGCTGGGATTGTTCTCCTTAGAACAGAGATGGTTAAGAGGAGATTTGATAGAGGTGTTCAAAATCATGAACAGTTTTGACAGAGTAAATACAGAGAAACTGTTTCCAGTGGCGGAACGGTCAGTAAACAGAGGACACAGATTTAAGGTGATTGGCAAAAGAGCCAGAGGCGACATGAGGACTTTTTTTAAGCAGCGAGTTGTTGTGATCTGGAATGCGCTGCCTGAAAGGGCGGTGGAAGCAGATTCAATAGTAACTTTCAAAGGGGAATTGGATAAATACTTGAAGGGAAAAAATTACAGGGCTGTGGGCATAGAGCAGGGGAATGGAATTAATTGGATAGCTCTTTCAAAGAGCTGGCACAGGCACGATGGGCCAAATGGCCTCCTTTGTGCTGTATCATTCTATGATTCTATGCTGGGGAAGCTGGGGTTGTTCTCCTTAGAGCAGAGGAGGTGTTCAAAATTCTGAGGGGTTTTGATAGAGTAGACGGGGAGAAACTGTTTCCACTGGCAGGAGGGTCGGTAACCGGGGAACACAGATTTAGGCTAATTGGCAAAAGAACCAGAGGGGAGATGAGGAGAATTTTTTTTTTATGCAGCGAGTTATTATGATCAGGAATGCATTGCTTGAAAGGGCGGTGGAAGCAGATTCAATAGTAACTTTCAAAAGGGAATTGGATAAATACTTGAAATGGAAATATTTACAGGGCTATGGGGAAGGAGCAGGGGAGTGGGACTAATTGGATAACTCTTTCAAAGAGCCGGCACAGGCACGATGGGCTGAATGGCCTCCTTCTGTGCTGTAAGATTCTATGATTCTATAAATGGACGTCATCCATTCACAGACCTGGACCATCTGTCTAATGAAATGTAATTGCTGTTCTGTTTTTCAGGATTTAACACCCTGTTGAAGGGAATTCTTAGTCTGGGCTCAGGGCCTGTGAGCACTCACCGCTGTCCCTCCCTCCCCAGTGCCGTTACCGTGGCGATGCATTCCCTGGACGAGCCCCTGGATCTGAAGCTCAGCATCTCCAAGCTTCGGATGATGAGGGGGAAGAAACAGAAAGGCCACCAGACTACAGAGGAGAGCAGCGCCCGGAGGGAGCTGAAGATGACAGCTGATGGGACGGCCATCATCGCACCAGCGTCTCCATTACCCCCACAGTCTGGTGAGGGACCTTCTCTTTTGATTAACGGGCACCCGTGGAACTGGGAGACGTTCTCCTTGACAGTACTAACTAGAACTTGTGGGGACCTGAAAATATTTGGCCCCATCGTGCCCTGTGGATGTCAGTTCCTGTCACTCCCCAGGTGGTGACAGGTATTGATGTCTGCCATGGCTCAGTGGGTCGTGCTTTGGTCTCTTGAGGCAGAAGGTCGTGGGTTCAAGTCCCACTCCAGGGACTAGAGCACATAATCCAGGCCGACACTCCAAGTACCAGTACTGAGGGAGTGCTGCAGAGTTGGAGGTGCTGTCTTTCAGATGAGATGTTAAACCATGGCACCACCCGCCCTCCCAAGTGGACGTAAAAGATTCCACGGCACTTTTTTGAAGAAGAGCAGGGGGAGTTCTCCCCGTTCTCCTGGCCAATATTTATCTCTCAACCAACACCACTAAAAAAAAGATGATCTGGTCATTATCTCATTGCTGCTTGTGGGATCTTGCTGTGCACAAATTGGCTGCCGCGTTTCCTACATTACAACAGTGACTACACTTCAAAAATACTTAATTGGCTGTAAAGTACTTTGGGATGTCCTGAGGCCGTGAAAGGCCCTCTTTTCATGGAGGTGGGCTACTGAGAGTCAGAAGACGAATCGACCTGAGTGACTCTCACTTGCATTTGCCCCAAGACCATCTCTATATTTTTCTGCCCTCCCCATTATCGCTGGTTTACTGTCGATGCGTTGAGTTTTGGGTGGAGGGGGTGATTGATGTGACTACAGGCCTCAGTCAATGCCCCTGTGAGCTGGATGACAGCAGCCAGGACTCTGCACCACGCAGCCTGTACAAGGGTCCTGAATGGGCCGTCCCGCCTCCAATCCTTCCGACCTCACTGCTCCATTGCCAGGCAACATCGGGAGTCAGGATCCTGCACAGGAAGTCCTAGGATCCTCCCGGATAGATGGCAGGACAAGTCGATAAAGCTGTCGGAATCATAGAATCCACAGAAGGAGGCCATTCGGCCCATCGTGCCTGTGCCGGCTCTTTGGAAGAACTGTCCAATTAGTCCCACTCCCCCCTGCTCTTTCCCCACAGCCCTGTAAATTTCTCCTTTTCAAGTATTTATCCAATTCCCCTTTTGAAAGTTATTATTGAATCTGCTTCCACCGCCCTTCCAGGCAGCGCGTTCCAGATCAGAACAACTCGCTGCGTAAAAAAAATTCTCTTCATCTCCCCCCTGGCTTTTTTGCCAATTATTTTAATCCGTGTCCTCTGGTCACCGACCCTCCTGCCAGTGGAAACAGATTCTCCGTATTTACTCCATCAAAACCTGTCATCATTTTCAACACCTCGATTAAATCTCCCCTTAACCGTCTTGAAATCAATTAAAAGGTGATAAGAACTACTAAAAATGACTAGATTTTAAGAAAACCAACGAATTAATGAAAAAAAAAGCATTAATTCAGAGAAATAAATACTTTATTTGAAAATAATTAAAAGTGATTAAAAAGACGCATGGATTTATAAACAGAGGCATAGAGTAAGAAAGCAGGGATGTTATGCTCAACCTTCATAAATCACTCATAATGTTTTCACAGCCATTGCCTCGTACCCTCATTAGATAACATGTAAGTATCAAGTGCTGGTTGATAGCTCGATGATACATGTACCTCTCCCTCCCTCTCTCTCTCACTCTCTCGTTCCAGGCCTAGTGATCAGTTCCCAGGCTCAGGAGAAGCTGGATTTACATTTCTCTCCTGCACGGAGCTCTGTCTCCATTGTGGACCTTAGCCTGTCCCCAGGCTCAGTTCTCGACTCTCCGCCTGGCTCTGCCCTGCTGTCTGAGGAGCTGCAGAATGGTGACGTCACATCACCCGGTGTGAGTACCGTAAGTATCCAGGCCTGGGGTACTGGCACCAATGCCCTCGTTCTGTATGTTTCCCTCCAGGGTTTGAGGCCAATGGAAGCACCTCGGTTGCCTGCCCAGCTAACTCACTACAGTCTGGGGATTGAACCTGGGGCCTTCTGCTCTGTGTGCCACACCGGGGTCGCACATCTGCCCGGTGACCTCTGGCTGTAACATTCGACTGTAACATCACGCGTAAACACAGCAGGGACGTCTCCTCCAGCCTGCTCATCGCAATCAGTGACCTTGGGTTCTGTGTCGAGTAGATTGAATGTAGTCAGTGAATAAATGGACGCTCTGTGCAAACGTGCAGGTGAAGTGTTCCTGGCTTGTTCTGTCACCAGTCACTAACTAGCGTTGGGTTCTGGTTCTGGGCGGGTTTGGGTGATTCATATATAGAATAACAGATACCCGGGAGTGAGTTACAGGCTGGAATCTAATCGAGGGGTTCGGGGGGTTTATATATAGAATAACAGATACCCGGGAGTGAGTTACAGGCTGGAATCTAATCGAGGGGTTCGGGGGGTTTATATATAGAATAACAGATACCCGGGAGTGAGTTACAGGCTGGAATCTAATCGAGGGGTTCGGGGGGGTTTATATATAGAATAACAGATACCCGGGAGTGAGTTACAGGCTGGAATCCAATCGAGGGGTTCGGGGGGGTTTATATATAGAATAACAGATACCCGGGAGTGTCACTGTCGAGGCTCACACATAAGCAATGGGCCCTGTGATTGGAGTACAGGAGCTGCCTGAGCCCTGGATTGGCAGCTTCAGGGGAGAGATAGAGAAAAAAGAAAATTAGGAAATTGAAGTTTTGAAATGTTTCTCTGCAGGACCCGCAGCCAATCCGGTTCCTGGAAGGAAGCCAGAGTTCCCAGACCTTCCAGTTCTTCCTGCCGCTGGGTTCGACCAGCCCAGTGCACCTGACGTCCTCCTTACTGGTGACACCTCCCAAGGAGATGCAGAACCTGCTCGAGCTCCCAGTGGAACAACTGGCGTGCAGGTGGCGCAGGGTAAGTGGACGAACTCGGCCCCCCCTCCCCCCACCCCACAGCATCCCTCATGGTGTCCACCACCCCTCCCCCCGCCGCCCCTTGGCATCTCCTCCATGACCGCCCGTGAGGGTTTCCCGAATGTGGTGGGGCTGAGCACCCGTGCAAGAACACGACCTTCCCTCCACTGCTCGGTGCAGGCGCTACGAGTTGTCTGAGCTGGCACCAGGACACTGTCTGAGGTTAAGCCCGATCCTCTGCTCCGCTGACCCCCTCAGCGTGGTTTCTAGCAGGACTGTGAGCAGAGCCAGAGCTGAAACTCTGGCTGATTTGTCTCCTCCCCAGTCCAGGGGCACTGAGGCCATCAGTAGCTGGTGTCGCCAACTCTGATCGGACATGTTCCTGGAGCTTTCATCACATGTCATCCGTGGCTCAGTGGGCAGCACTCTCGCCTCTGAGTCAGAAGGTCGTGGGTTTAAGCCCCGCTCCAGAAACTTGCGCACAAAATCCAGGCTGACACCTCAGTGCAGTACGGAGGGAGTGCTGCACTGTCGGAGGTGTCATCTTTCAAATGAGACGTTAAACCGAGGCTTCTCAGGTGGATGTGAAAGATCCCACGGCACTGTTTCGAAGAAGAGCAGGGGGAGTTCTCCCCGGTGTCCTGGCCAATATTTGTCCCTCAACCAACATAACTAAAAACAGATTATCTGGTCATTTATCTCATTGCTGTCTGTGGGATCTTGCTGTGCGCAACAGTGACCACACTTCAAAAGTATTTCATTGGCTGTAAAGCGCTCTGAGGCTGTGGATGGCGCTATATAAATGCAGATTCTTTTCTTCTTCTGATACCCGAGAGCTGTATTCTGTTTGTGAAAGGGACCATTATCTGAGGCCGTGACCTCTTACCTTGCAGTGTAACCAGCTCTTTGAATCGCTCCAGGACCTGGTCGATCATGTGAATGATTTTCACGTAAAACCGGAGAAGGAAACAGGATACTGCTGCCTCTGGGAAGGCTGTGCACGGAGAGGGAAGGGATTCAACGCCAGGTACCTGAAACCCCAGCCCCTGCTCTGAAACAAACCGGGCGGTCCTACCAGGTGGTGGATTTGGACGGAGCATAGGCAGCAGGGAGGGGTGGGGTATGGTGGAAAAAAAACATGTGTTAACCCACTCGTAGCTCTCATGCTGTGGTTATCAGCTCACACTTCCAGCGAGTGTGGAAAAAAGTCTTAACTAACGGGGCGCGTTGCGAGACACCCCATTCCTGCAAAATCCAGCCCAGTGTTTCAGGTCGATGACCTCTCATCAGAAGTGGAAGTAGTTTGAGATTACAGCAAATACAGAGCCAGGGAGAAGGGGGAGGGGGGAGTAAAGAACTGTCTGTGACAGGGAGGAGGGCAGGAGTTATTAAATAGCAAAAGTGGTGATGGTGCGAGGCAAAATGGGATGGTAATGGGACAAGTAAAGAAACAAAAGATGGGTCTGGAGGAGGTGTTTATGGTTACAGCGGAGAAGGGGAGGGAAGTCTGGAAAATTTAGCAAAGCCGGAGAAGGCTCCCATGGCCCTGGAATATGGCAGTGTATTTTATTTCAGATTTCCAGCATCTGCAGTATTTTGCTTTTTTTTTTTAACTCTCCAGTGTAATGAGTTTAGCTGTGGGGGGAGATGGAAGCTGGTTTTTTTTCTGCTGTGGGGCTGTTTTGTCGAGGTTCCGGCCCCAGTTCTGTCTCGTTGGGCTGCAGTGATCGCACAGGCTGCGCGCCCCCCCGTCCGGTGCAGCTAGAATGTTCTATTCTGTGTCAGGGTGACTGATCGCTGTCTCCAACGATCCTTAGGTACAAGATGTTGATTCACATCCGCACTCACACCAACGAGAAGCCCCATCGCTGTCCCACCTGTAACAAAAGCTTCTCTCGGCTGGAGAATCTGAAAATCCATAACCGCTCGCACACAGGTAAGGAGTGGGTCTGGGGGGAGGGTCTCACAGGTAAGGAGTGGGTCTGGGGGGAGGGTCTCACAGGTAAGGAGTGGGTCTGGGGGGAGGGTCTCACGGGTAAGGAGTGGGTCTGGGGGGAGGGTCTCACAGGTAAGGAGTGGGTCTGGGGGGAGGGTCTCACAGGTAAGGAGTGGGTCTGGGGGGGAGGGTCTCACAGGTAAGGAGTGGGTCTGGGGGGAGGGTCTCACAGGTAAGGAGTGGGTCGGAGGGGGTCTCACAGGTATGGAGTGGGTCTGGGGGGAGGGTCTCACAGGTACAGAGTGGGTCTGGGGTGAGGGTCTCACGGGTAAGGTGTGGGTCTGGGGGGAGGGTCTCACAGGTAAGCAGTGGGTCTGGGGTGAGGGTCTCACGGGTAAGGTGTGGGTCTGGGGGGAGGGTCTCACAGGTAAGGTGTGGGTCTGGGGGGAGGGTCTCACGGGTAAGCAGTGGGTCTGGCGGGAGAGTCTCACAGGTATGGAGTGAGTCTGGGGGGAGGGTCTCTCAGGTAAGGAGTGGGTCTGGGGAGGGTCTCACAGGTAAGGTGTGGGTCTGTGGGGGGGTCTCACGGGTAGGCAGTGGGTCTGGGGGAGGGTCTCACAGGTACGGAGTGGGTCTGGGGGGTCTTACAGGTAAGGAGTGGGTCTGGGGAGGGTCTCACAGGTAAGCAGTGGGTCTGGGGTGAGGGTCTCACAGGTACGGAGTGGTTCTGGGGGAGGGTCTCACAGGTACGGAGTGGGTCTGGGGTGAGGGTCTAACAGGTAAGGAGTGGGTCTCCACCCTCTCCAGTGCTTGCATGTCGTTTTGGAGTGTGGTAACCAAGATCACACAAAGTAAAGACAATAATTAATGGACCAAAAGTAGAAAATAATGAGCAGCCCCATTGGAACCCAGTTGTGCTGGAGAATGCACCTGGCAAAACCCCTTTGGTTTTATGTCCCAAGTTCTTTGTATTCTCTCGGGGGAATAGTATTCACTTTGTACTGTTGCTGCTGTCGTTACTCAGATACAGGCGATGTCTCACGCTACAGTGGCTGAACATTCCCTTTGCCTCTCCCCCAGGTGAGAAGCCCTATATCTGTCCTTACGAAGGCTGCAATAAGCGATACTCCAACTCCAGTGACCGATTCAAACACACCCGGACGCATTATGTGGACAAACCGTATTACTGTAAGATGCCCGGCTGTCACAAGAGGTACACCGATCCCAGCTCCCTCCGCAAACACATCAAAGCTCACGGGCACTTTGTGTCCCCGGAACAACAGGAAATGCTGAAACTCCGGCAGTCGGCCAAGAACCCAATGACATCTGAAATGGCTTACTTAAACGGGACACAGATCATCATTCCCAATCCAGCGGCCATCTTTGGAAACCATCCCCTCCAAACATTGGGAAGCTCACTGCCAATCCCAATAAACCCTGCACCTCTGGACCTCAGCTCCCTGACGTGTAGCACTGTTGGATCTTCTGCGATCACAGCCATTCCCAGCTCTGTCATTTCTCTCAATGGCACTCCGATAAACTTGGCCAAAACTTCTTTAATGTCATCACCGTTCTTAGCAGGCTCCCTTGGACTTCCGTTGATGTCCTTGGTGGCTGGATCTCACAGCAACTTCGAACGGCTGTCAGCGTCAAAAGGGAAAGCAGCAAGTTGTAAAAAACTGGACGGGAAGATCAAGGGAATTCCTTCGACAAAAGGAATGCACGAGAGGGTTGAGGCTCGACTGAGGCCTACAACAGAAGGCCTCTCGATGCTGCCTGGAGCCGTGATAGACTTGTCAAGCAGCATGAACACCCTGCCAGGGGCTGACTCTCTCCCTCCAGGTTGGGTGATCATCCCTCCAGGGTCAGTCTTACTCAAACCAGCTGTTGTAAACTGAATCTGCTCAAGCCAAATGCTGCTGTGGTTTCAGTGGCGGAGGCAATGATTGGAATAAGTCCTGGGTTACCTGGCTGTACTGAGGTTTAGCAAAAGACAGAAGATTCTTTACCAATCTCCCTCTTTGTTGGGTCGAACACGTGGCCAGCTTGACTTTGTGTTCAAACTAAAAGAAAAGGGCTGATGGCCAACATTTTGAATTGCCGTAGCAGCAGTGCCAAGTCAGACCTTGGACCCGACCCCTGGGAGAGATACCTTCACTGGTCTCATTGCCCAGTCCTCCTCGACGAAAGTCCTTATAAACTGAAGACTCTAAGCTTGCACAAGTCTGAAAACAGCCAGATGCAAATGAAAGGAGGTCGATGTGGTGCTGACGTGGTGCTTGGGGGGGGCAGAGGGCACGAATTAAATCAGAAATAAATGGGAGACTTCTAGTTCTTCTGGGTGCTTAGGACGGCTTGTGTTACTCTAACCAACAAAGATCTCTCTTCGTTATGTACCAGATCATTGAGATAAAACAGTCGGAATATTTATCAATAACTGGGAATAAAATTAGAAATCGCATCAGATGAGGCTTAAAATTGTAGTCATGTGGTGTTGGTAATTTCAGATCAATTTCATTGATGAGAAAGAATAGATTTAGCACCAGGTCAGTCAATAGGGGGCGAGGGGTCAATAGGGGGTGAGGGGTCAATAGGGGGCGTGGGTCAATAAGGGGCGTGGGTCAATAAGGGGCGAGGGGTCAATAGGGGGCGTGGGTCAATAGGGGGCAAGGGTCAATGGGGGCATGGGTCAATAGGAGCAGGGATTAACAGGGAGGCACAGGTCAATAAGGGGCGAGGTCAACGGGGCAAGGGTCAATAGGGGGCAGGATCAATGGGGGGCATAGCACAGAACCATCAGCACCTTTGATTTGGCCGCTGACCTGTTCCACAGAGACGCGCTTTGTATTGTACTAAACCCACTCAGGTGGGATTTTAGGCTTTGCTTTGATCTCGTAAGCACTGTGTTTATTCATCCCAGCTATAGAGAGGGCTCATAATTCTCGATAAATATCAGCATAACCACCAGAATTTTGCCAAGAATCCGAGCAGCAATATTTTGTTCAAATTCTCCCCTCCTACAAACAAAAAATGTGAGAGAAAAATTATGAAATTGGGACAATTACCAGATTTTTAAAAAACGCACATAAATATATATTTGAAAACTACATGTGTGCATGTATATATTTTATGTATAGATTCACACATATTATAGTAAGCGTGTGTTTATCTCCCGTGACATTGCTCGTGGTGAGTCTGAGAATACTAACAATAGAGGTATTATGAACAAAGTGTGACAAGGAAAGTGTTACAAGAAGCAAGTGTGACACCGACATGAAGTGCAGGTTATACGCATGAGTATTAATATATATTATATATAAGAATCTCCTATTTGTTATTTAAGGTGTAGGTGCCTGTGTGAGTCTCGACTGTCACCGACAGATGTTTGTCCATGGAGTTTACTGTTATCTGTAATCATTCCTTCTGGTGATTTTAGGTTTTCTTTGTAGAATCATAGTTTACAGCACAGGAGGAGACCATTCGGCCCATCGTGTCTGCGCAGCTCTTTGTTACAGCTATCCCAAACTAATCCCAGTGCCCCACTCTCTCCCCATCGCCCTGTATCAATCCCAAACTAATCCCACTGCCCCGCTCTCTCCCCATAGTCCTGTATCAATCCCAAACTAATCCCACTGCCCCGCTCCCTCCCCATCGCCCTGTATCAATCCCCAAACTAATCCCACTGCCCCGCTCTCTCCCCATCGCCCTGTATCAATCCCAAACTAATCCCACTGCCCCGCTCTCTCCAGATAGCCCTGTATCAATCCCAAACTAATCCCACTGCCCCGCTCTCTCCCCATCGCCCTGTATCAATCTCAAACTAATCCCACTGCCCCGCTTTCTCCCCATCGCCCTGTATCAATCCCAAACTAATCCCACTGCCCCACTCTCTCCCCATAGCCCTGTATCAATCCCTAACTAATCCCACTGCCCCGCTCTCTCCCCATCGCCCTGTATCAATCCCAAACTAATCCCACTGTCCCGCTCTCTCCCCATCGCCCTGTATCAATCCCTAATCCCACTGCCCCGCTCTCTCCCCATAGCCCTGTATCAATCCCTAACTAATCCCACTGCCACGCTCTCTTCCCATAGCCCTGTATCAATCCCAAACTAATCCCACTGTCCCGCTCTCTCCCCATCGCCCTGTATCAATCCCTAATCCCACTGCCCCGCTCTCTCCCCATAGCCCTGTATCAATCCCTAACTAATCCCACTGTCCCGCTCTCTTCCCATAGCCCCGTATCAATCCCAAACTAATCCCACTGCCCCACTCTCTCCCCATCACCCTGTATCAATCCCAAACTAATCCCACTGCCCCTCCCCATCGCCCTGTATCAATCCCAAACTAATCCCACTGCCCCACTCTCTCCCCATAGCCCTGTATCAATCCCTAACTAATCCCACTGCCCCTCTCTCCCCATCGCCCTGTATCAATCCCAAACTAATCCCACTGCCCCGCTCTCTTCCCATAGCCCTGTATCAATCCCTAACTAATCCCACTGCCCCTCTCTCCCCATCGCCCTGTATCAATCCCAAACTAATCCCACTGCCCCGCTCTCTTCCCATAGCCCTGTATCAATCCCAAACTAATCCCACTGCCCCGCTCTTTCCCCATGGTCCTGTATCTTTCTATTTCAAACATTCATTCAATTTTCTCTCCATCCGCTTTCACTGTCTTCTCTAAATATTGTCTCATTCGATCAGTCTGTCAGGTGGGTGGGACTCAGCTTTCAAGAGAGTGGAGAGTGGGAATGGACCTCCTGGTCAGCACGGGTCGGCTATATGCTGCTTTCACCTGCTCTCTTTAATTTTCTGCGTACAAAACTACTCCTGTACAACTTTTAAATGGTACTTCTGGTTTCCCTTACTATAGTGGTGATATTATTTTCTGTTCATTGTTGAAACTAGCTGCTAAGTAGAACAGAATGCATCAGAATTCATGTCAGTTGATATTTATGAAATCAGAAACATGATTGCCCTTTTGGCATCTGGTATTTACACTCTAGTCCTGTTCAATATTCAGTGTTCCCCAGTAACATTTAAGCCAACACTATTGAGTCTGGAAGGGTGGAGACCCTGACTCCAGCCACCTCTCATCGACTGACTGTAAATCTGAGCTGCCCTTATTCAGAACCAGGAAGACCACAGAGGGATATCATTCAAAATGCCCAGCCACCAATTAGCGCTGATTCTCAAAGGCAAACGAACCAGGTGAGAGTCTCCCTGGGCAGGCATTGGAACAAAGGGAGCAGAACAGTGTGGAGAACAGAGTGAGTGTGTTTCCAAACCACCAGAGCTCCAGCTGACCGGCCAATGGAACTGATATCACAAGCCATCAGCTTGATAAACAGCCAATCCCGTTACACAGTATACGTACAATCCAATTACAAATAGCCAGTGGTAAAGGACATTGGTGGAAGACAAGATATGACAAAGACCAATGGCAAAGAGCATTACTCAACCCAATGGGGATGCAATTACCAATGGAAGCCAAGTACAGTACAACTCTGCACACGTTGACATCACTCTGTTTGTTGAAACGTGTGTGGGGGACAAAGCATACATCCACTGTGTGCTGCTTGCCAAAATGTTTGTAAACCTTTGTTTGTTTATAAGTAGTTTATTAATTTTATTATGTGCAAGACAAAGAAACATTTATCTTTCTGCAGGCTGCACACTGTTAGCTGCTGTTGACTATACTCAGACCCCAGTGGGTCTGGATATCTCTCTCTCTCTCTCCCCCCTCCTAGTATTAATAAGCTAAACGATAATGGATTAAGCTTTGTTAAAGGTCGGCTGTACAGTGTGTGAGTTGTTATTGGACAAGGTCCACCTGGGCCTGGATCAGATTACTGCACATTCCACATTTTCCCAGCAGTATTTTTAACATGTTCAAAGTGCCTTTTTACACTAGAATATAAGTAGGTGTGACTCCCCTGATGGAGACACACTGGGTAGTGTTAGTTGTTGAGGCTCAAGCTGATGCCTTGTATTGAAGTCCTCTTTTTAGAGGAACACTCCAGAATTTGAGGAAAAATGTTAATAAAGTTTAATTTGTTAACTTACTCTGTGTTCAAAGACAGTCTTTATGTTTCTTTCCTTCTATTTACCTCTTTGTCCAGTCCAGGGGCCACTGAGTGCCTCGTTCCTCAGGCACAATCTAGGACGTCCCAGTGGTCATTCTTCATGTGGGCTGGGCGGCTATTCAGCCTTTCACAGCATCAGGATGTCCCAAAGCACTTAGCCAGTTAAATCCCTTCTGAAGCTCAGTCATTATTGTAGGGAATCACGGCAGCCAAATTGCGCACAGCAAGCTCCCACAAACAGAAATGAGACAATCATACAACAACCTGCATTTATATAGCGCTTTTAACGTAGTAAAACGTCCCAAGGCGCTTCACAGGCGTGTAATCAGACAATATTTGTTACCGAGCCACATGGGGTATTAGGACAGGTGACCAAAAGCTTGGTCAAAGAGGTAGGTTTTGAGGAGCGTCTTAAAGGAGGTGAGAGGTAGAGAGGTGGAGAGGTTTAGGGAGGGAATTCCACAATTTAGGGCCTCGGCAGCTGAAGGCACAGCTGTCAATTGTGGAACGAAGAAAATCGTGGATGCGCAAGAGGCCAGAATTGGAGGAGCGCAGAGATCTGAGGATTGTGGGGCTGGAGGAGGTTACAGAGAGAGGGCATACACCAGATTTGGTACCTATCCCGGTCCTTCTATCAAGAAATTACTCATTTGATTTTCCACGTGTAATTTATACACTTATGAAGACAGAACTAAACAAAACATGAATGTGCAGGTGTCTGATGGGCATGACTGGGACTGTTTCATCTGTTCCTTTCTCACTTGATCCATTTCTTCGATGCATTGCTCCCCATATCCTGTGGGGCGACTGCAGCAAATACTGTTGTGTTCAATGAGCTTTACAATGGAAGAAAATGCTAATGTGCTAACCTTCATTAAATAATTCGTATAAGATGCTGAGGGGGCTTGACATGGTAGATGCTGAGAGGATGTTTCCCCTGACTGGAGAGTCTAGAACTAGGGGGCATAGCCTGAGGATAAGAGGTCGGCCATTTAGGACCAAGATGAGAAAAATTTCTTCACTCAGAGGGTTGTGAACCTTTGGAATTCTCTACCCCAGAGGGCCGTGGATGCTCATTCGTTGAGTATATTCAAGACTGAGATCAGTAGATTTTTGGACACTAAAGGAATCAAGGGATATGGGGATTGGGTGGGAAAGTGGAGTTGAGGTTGAAGATCGTCCATGATCTGATTAGATGGCGGAGCAGGCTCGAGGGGTCGAATGGCACCCTCCTTTTTTTTAATGTTCTTACGTTACTGCTTTCTCCAGAAGCAAGGAGCAAATTGCTACAGTTAGGTTTTTATTTTTAATCAATTACACGTTCTTTTAAAATTACATTAGATTTTTAAAAAAATTAAAACAAATGAATTTTTACTCGGTGTGCAGCTGCACTAAGTCCCTTTACAGTCCACTGTGAGGGGCGAGACTAGAGAGGGCCATTTAAAAAATATATAGACTTGAGCCCAGGGCCCAGTTACATTATTTGGCACAAAGACAGAAAGTGTCTGCAGAGCAAAGTAAATTCCATTTCTGAGTCACATCCCATAAGAAACACATAACTGGTCACATAAAATAGAAAGTAACCCCGGCTGATTAATATTTACGGGAGAGACTTATTCTGACCTGCACATTCAATGCAAGTCAGTGTGGGGACCGGGGGAGGTTCATGAGGTCAAACGGAGCCAACTTCCACAAGCAAATCCACATCAGCCCCAAAGTTAATGATTCACAACTGTTCCAAAGCTTGTCCAGCTCCAGGGGAAGCCAGCAATCTAGTACAATACCCCAGATCTGATACCTACTCTCGCTCTCTCAATCTAGCGCTATACCCCAGATCTGGTACCTACCCTCAGTCCCTCCATCTGGCGCTATACCCCAGATCTGGTACCCACCCTCAGTCCCTCCATCTGGCGCTATACCCCAGATCTGATACCCACCCTCAGTCCCTCCATCTGGCGCTATACCCCAGATCTGGTACCTACCCTCAGTCCCTCCATCTGGCGCTATACCCCAGATCTGGTACCTACCCTCAGTCCCTCCATCTGGCGCTATACCCCAGATCTGGTACCTACCCTCAGTCCCTCCATCTGGCGCTATACCCCAGATCTGGTACCTACCCTCAGTCCCTCCATCTGGCGCTATACCCCAGATCTGGTACCTACCCTCAGTCCCTCCATCTGGCGCTATACCCCAGATCTGGCACCTAACCCCATTCAATCAAGGACTGAACTCATTTGATTTTCCACATATAATTTATACAGTCATGAAGACAGAACTAAACAAAAGGTGAAAGTGCAGGTGTCTGACAGTCATGTCTCCGACTGTTTCGTCTGTTCCTTTCTTGCTTGATCCATTTCTTCGATGTGCAGCTCCTCCTCGAGTCTCTCCTTTGCTCTCACCACCTGACAACAGCCAAGATTCACTTTAAAAAATGTAAAGATACTAGATTTTTGCGAAGGATTACAGTGCGTGTTTCCACGTTTGTAAGAAAAGCAAAGTTTTGAAGTGACCCAGGGCTGGCTGGGTCACTCAGTATTTGAGGCTCAAGAACAAATTCATTGGCTCATCTGTGCTGCGTCTCCCACAGATCCTGTACAATCTAACCTATCACAGATTCTACCCCACCCACTAAATCCCCTCGGAAAGTTCCACAAAATGTTTCCTCAAGTGGGGGATAATAGATAACTGTAAAAAAAAACTGATTATCCATACAGACTGATTATTATCCGAGTTTGAAGGAATTTGAGACACGGGATTAAAATGAACAAAACTGAAATTCATCACCTCTGCTCGAGTTCTGCATTTGTTTAATTAAGAAATCAAACCGATAATGACACAGACTGACCCCCTCCTCCTCTTTCCCGATTCTTTGAGCTTCAGCCTCAGTAGAAGTGACTCACAAGTGGGTCAAAATCAGTGGAGTCCAAACTGTTTAGTTGTGTAACACGGAGCCCTAACACCAAGTTCAAGGAAGGCACACTAAAACCAGTCCCAAGCACGAGTGCAATTACAGATGTTAAAAAAATTAATGTGTAATTGAAAACACATAAAAGCACTCCCTACCAAGCTGAGGAACCAACAAACTGTTTGAAGTTGCTGTCCCATTTCAGGAGTAGACTGTATAAGGGTGAGCTGAAAAGCCAGGGCTCTCAGTCAGAAGGCCTCTGGTCAAAGTAGGAGCATTGAATGTGGCAGCAATCAGAGCCTCCTGATCCTCAGCACCCATCGCCAAAAAAGGATGGACGAAGAGTGGGGGGTGATAAGGGAAAGGGAGGGGAAAATCTGAGTAGAATCCCACTATGTTGGCAAATTTAAACAGCTTCAGAGGACAATTGCACCGGGGAGAGGCCGCCGCCGCACCGGGGAGAGGCCGCCGCCGCACCGGGGAGAGGCCGCCGCCGCACCGGGGAGAGGCCGCCGCCGCACCGGGGAGAGGCCGCCGCCGCACCGGGGAGAGGCCGCCGCCGCACCGGGGAGAGGCCGCCGCCGCACCGGGGAGAGGCCGCCGCCGCACCGGGGAGAGGCCGCCGCCGCACCGGGGAGAGGCCGCCGCCGCACCGGGGAGAGGCCGCCGCCGCACCGGGGAGAGGCCGCCGCCGCACCGGGGAGAGGCCGCACCGGGGAGAGGCCGCACCGGGGAGAGGCCGCCGCCGCACCGGGGAGAGGCCGCACCGGGGAGAGGCCGCCGCCGCACCAGGGACCATGGCTGATATTCAACCTGTTTAATTAAATTTAAAGCTCCTGTTGGGTGGGAGAGGCAGAAACCCTCATCACATTTAAAAAGTACCTGGATGTGAACCTGAAGTGCCGAAACCCACAAGTCTACGGATCAAGTGCTGGAAGGTGGGATTATTTTCGGCCGGTGCAGACACGATGGGCCAAATGGCCTCCCTCAATGCCGTAAACTTTCTATGATTCTATATGCTAGATTTATTTTGCACGCCAGAAATGGAACTTTCCAGTGACGGTGACAAGAGCTGATCTTTGTAACAGGGCACTTAGAAAATCATATGATTAGGCAGAGTCAACATGGTTTTATGAAAGGGAAATCGTGTTTGACAAATTTATTAGTTTTTTTGAGGGTGTAACTAGCAGGGTAGATAAAGGGGAACCAGTGGATGTTGTATATTTAGATTTTCAAAAGACATTCGATAAGGTGCCACATAAAAGTTGTTACACAAGGTAAGGGCTCATGGGGTTGGGGATAATATATTAGCATGAAGAAAGGATTGGTTAAAGGACAGAAAACAGAGAGTAGGAATAAACGGGTCATTTTCAGGTTGGCAGGTTGTAACTAGTGGAGTGCCGCAAGGATCGGTGCTTGGGCCTCAGCTATTTACAATCTATATTAATGACTTAGATGAAGGGACCGAATGTAATGTATCCAAGTTTGCTGCTGATACAAAGCTAGGTGGGAAAGTAAGCTGTGAGGAGGACACAGAGTCTGCAAAGGGATATAGACAGATTAAGTGAGTGGGCAAGAAGGTGGCAGATGGAGTATAATGTGGGGAAATGTGAGGTTATTCACTTTGGTAGGAAGAATAGAAAAACAGAATATGTTTTAAATGGTGAGAAACTATTAAATGTTGGTGTTCAGAGAGACTTGGGTGTCCTGGTACAAGAAACACAAAAAGTTAGCATGCAGGTACAGCAGGCAATTAGGAAAGCAAATGGCATGTCGGCCTTTATTGTAAGGGGGTTGGAGTACAAGAGAAAGGAAGTCTTACTACAATTGTACAGGGCTTTGGTGAGACCTCACCTGGAGTACTGTGTACAGTTTTGGTCTCCTTATCTAAGGAAGGATATACTTGCCTTAGAGGGGGTGCAATGAAGGTTCATTAGATTAATTCCTGGGATGAGAGGGTTGTCCTTTGAGGAGGTTGAGTAGAATGGGCCTATACTCTCTGGAGTTTAGAAGTGATCTAATTGAAACATATAAGATTCTGAGGGGGCTTGACAGGGTAGATGCTGAGAGGTTGTTTCCCTCAGCTGGAGAGTCTAGAACTAGGGGGCATAGTCGCAGGATAAGGGGTCGGCCATTTAAGACTGAGATGAGGAGGAATTTCTTCATGCAGAGGGCTGTGAATCTTTGGAATTCTCTACCCCAGAGGGCTGTGGATGCTGAGTTATTGATTATATTCAAGGCTGAGATGGATAGATTTTTGGCCTCTAGGGGAATCAAGGGATACGGGGATCGGGCGGGAAAGTGGAGTTGAGACCAAAGATCAGCCATGATCTTAATGAATGGCGGAGCAGGCTCGCGAGGCGGTAAGGCCTACTCCTGCTCCTATTTCTTATGTTCTTGTCTCGAAGTGATGACTCGTTCTGGCGTGTTGCTGCGTGGGCTCTAGTGATCCTCTCATACATCACGAAAACGGGAGCTGCGACAGTGATTGTCAGCAGGCCATTCGACCACGGGGGGCATCACAGTCGACCCTGCGCTCACCGCAAGTCACTGGATAACAAACAGCATCAAGAACCCTAGATGGTTTCCCCTTCTCAGCCAAGGCCGGCCTATCTAAGACCAGTTAATTCAGGGCAGTCCAGGGATCAAATCCGGTCACCGCCTGGCCTATGGGACTCAGAACCACACCACGCAGTACAGTCAATCACCGCAGGAGGTCAAAAAGCAAGACTCAAATCTGCGTATGTTCAGACAGAAAGTGGACAACAAATCCCTAAAACATTAGCAATTAATTAATTAGAGCAATTAATTACAGCTAATTGCTGTGATTCCTTCGATATCATCCTTTGGGATTTATAATCTTACAGCTTTTGAGAGGAGGGATGGATATTACTGTCAGCTGAGGATTTAAAATCAAACAAGATTGTCGTCTTTTACAGACTTCAAGGTCTGATCGACTCCAGGGGAAATCCCGAGATTCGGTCGATGCTGCAGGTAGAACGATGTAAAGTGGAAACTCTCACCTTAGACTGCAGGTAGAACGATCCTCCCACTGACTTGTCGTTGACTTTGAATAAATGCTCGTAGTTCTGTTTGCAATGAAGGGGGAGAAAAAAAATAATGGTTAGAATTTCTACCAAGGCAAGAGGACAGGACATTACAAAACAGAGGGGCACTGGCGAGGGTTACATCAGGACCTGCCGTGTGTTATAGTTAACACCCCCACAAGCCAGGTGGATGACTCATGAACAGATAAGGACCATCTCCCTGCACCAGACACCCTGTTAGCAGCTGGAATCCCTACCTCTGCTTCTCTCCCCCTCACCAATACTCCAGTTCTAATCAGGAGCCGGTTTAAAGTGACAGTACTCTGCCGTTCTCTGGTTGCCTGAGCTTGGGGGGAGTTACCAGTTGGTCCAGCTGGGTTCGTGGTCAATATAACCTCTGTTCCACTCACCTGCACCTCAATTCAGACTTGTACTTTACACAGATAAAGGACTGACCATTGGAAATGCCTTTACTGCAGACTATTTGGTCGTGAGTAACAGTGCCCAATGTAGAGTTCCAGTCGACTATCTCTGTCTCTCTGCTAATCTCCCTCGTGCATTGACCACGGACCAGTGAATCTTGGATTCATTTACTGAAGGATTATCCAATCTACGTGTAGTTTTATTATGAATCATCTGAGCATTTGGTGGATGAGTAACTCAGAATTAGTATCAGCAACTCATGGAGAAGTTAAACTTGCTGACACTCCCAATGCAGTACTGGAGAAGGTGCCGTCTGTCCGATGAGACGATAAACCAAAACCCCATTTGCCTGTTCAAGTGGGTGTAAAAGATCTCATGGCCACTATACGAACAAGAGTCATAGTCATAGAGTCATAGAGTTATACAGCACGGATAGAGGCCCTTTGGCCCATCGTGTCCGCGGCGGCCATCAAGCCCTGTCTAATCTAATCCCATATTCCAGAGCTGGGAGTTCTCCCTGGTGTCCTGACCAATATTTATCCCTCAACCAACATCACCAATAACTAGATTATCTGGTCATTCATTTGCTGTTTGTGGGATCTTGCTGTGTGCAAATTGGTTGCCACATTTCCTACTTTACAACAGTGACTACACTTCTAAAGTACTTCATTGGCACTTTGAGAACGTCCCCAGGATGTCCTAAGGTGCTAAATAAAATGCAAGTTTCTCTCTCTCTCACTACACCTTTGTGCTCCATGTTGTAGTTGTAGTGGCAAATAATACAGCGTTTGGACAAGATCAGAGTGTCACCTGGTATCCTAAGTTACCAATAACTGTCTCAAAGACCCTACCTGCTGGATGTCCTCTGAACGGAGCTTCCCGACGTTAAGAATCTGCTGTGCTTCCTGCAGCGACATCCCGGAGATGCTGGAGGCTGCGGCCGATTGTCGCCCAGCTCGTCCTCGAGCCTCCGCTGCTGCTCGGCTCGCTGGAGGTAAACAGGGAGGGAACAGGCCCCATTAAACTGATCGGCATTACAATAACCTCTCACTTACAATCAGCAGGTTCAATAGTAACTTTTAAAAGGGAACTGGATATATATTTGAAAAGGAAAAATTTGCAGGGCTTTGGGGAATGAGCAGGGGAGTGGGACTAATTGGATAGCTCTTTCAAAGAGCTGGCACAGGCACGATGGGCCGAATGGTCTCCTCCTGTGTAGTATGCTTCTCTGATTATGAGATGTCAGCAGGACTGATGGCTGATCATTTTTCTCGTTATTGGCTTTCTCGCTTTTATAATAAAACATATAAGTACCATCTCACTGCCCCACCCCAAATAGTACAATTACTGCTAACTACAATCAATGTGTATGTGGAGTTCTGACGAAGGGTCGCCATCCAAAACCCTAACCCGTCAGTGTCAGCTTGGCTCAGTGGACAGCACTCCCACCTCTGAGTCAGAAGGTCGTGGGTTGGAGTCCCACTCCAGAGACTAGAGCACAAAATCTAGGCTGACACTTCCAGTGCAGTACTGAGGGAGTGCTGCACTGTTGGAGGTGCCATCTTTCGGATGGCGTTGAACTCCGTCTGCCCTCTCAGGTGGACGTAAAAGATCCCATGGCATTATTCGAAGAGGAGCAGGGGCGTTCTCACTGGTGTCCTGGCCAATATTTATCCCTCAACCAACATCACTAAAACAGATTACAGTGGACACCCCCGCTTTAATCCAAATGCCAGCCTCTCCGAGCGCTCACCAGCATATTCCTGCCTCACTGCTCGAGCGAACGCTCTCCCGACCACTTGGGCTCCCACGATGATGATCTGAGCCAAGTACTTGGCCTGCAGAGAGAAGACAGACAGACAGTCAGTCAGTCAGTTAGATCCCAGCCCCTGGCCAACAGCTCACCTAACACCCCCTGGCATTTGGAAATTAGCTGCAACAGCTTGTCTGTTTTTCGCTTTTGCTCACCTGCATTTCAATATTTTACTAACATGGGTCACACAGAATGTTTCTGTTGTCCCTATCTCTATAACCTCCCCCTCCAAGATCTCAGCACTCCTACAATTCTTGACTCTTCTGTATCCTCGATTTTAATCACTCCACCATTGGCGGCCGTGCCTTCAGCTGCCTAGGCCCTAAGCTCTGGAATTCCCTCCCTAAACCTCTTTCTTTCTTTAAGATGCTCCTTAAAACCTGCCTCTTTGACCAAGCTTTTGATCACCTTTCCTAATATCTCCTTATGCGGCTCGGTGTCAAATTTTGTCTGATTTGCGCTCCTGTGAAGCACCTTGGGATGTTTTACTACATTAAAGGTGCTATATAAATGCAAGTTGTTGTGTTAGTATGCAGGCAGTTTTTAAAATTTTGTTTAACTCTCAGCCAATCACAATCAGGGTCAGAAAAGACAATTTGTATCCACCTAGGCAGATACACAAACACATTTTTGACTGCAAGTATTGATATATCTTGGTGCAAAACTGGCCGTCAGTAATTAAAACAACCCCAGGGATCAGAGACCAATTAGAGAACCATCTCATGGGGCTATCACCGGAGGGAGAATGGTGGGCATTTATCACCCCACCCACAGGGGAGTGTCACCGTCCCCCACCCCCAGGGGAAGAGAGTGTCACCGTCCCCCACCCCCAGGGGAAGAGAGTGTCACCGTCCCCCACCCCCAGGGGAAGAGAGTGTCACCGTCCCCCACCCCCAGGGGAAGAGAGTGTCACCGTCCCCCACCCCCAGGGGAAGAGAGTGTCACCGTCCCCCACCCCCAGGGGAAGAGAGTGTCACCGTCCCCCACCCCCAGGGGAAGAGAGTGTCACCGTCCCCCACCCCCAGGGGAAGAGAGTGTCACCGTCCCCCACCCCCAGGGGAAGAGAGTGTCACCGTCCCCCACCCCCAGGGGAAGAGAGTGTCACCGTCCCCCACCCCCAGGGGAGAGTCACCTCTGCTGGAGATGATTGTAGTTCCTGGCGGCAGGGCCGAGATAAGGAACTCACAGGAAGGGGAGGCCCCGCCATCAGCTCAACCGGACCGTGTGGATAGAAATCGGGGGCAGGGGGCAGGGGGCAGGGGGCAGGGGGCAGGGAACCCTCCCCTACCTGGTCCCCCCTCACCCATCCCCTCACCCTCACCCCTCATTCCCCCCCCCCCCCCCTGATTCCCCCCCCCCTCCCCCTCATTCCCCCCCTCCCTCATTCCCCCCTCCTCCCTATTCCCCCCTCCCTCACTCCCCCCCTCACTCACTCCCCCTCACTCACCATGCCCTTTGCCCTTTGCCCGTTGCCCGGTTACCGGTTGCCGGGCTCCGCTCTCCGGGAATATCCGGGCGCCGCGCGCGGTGTCAAGGGTACGAGCGGGTCAAAGGGCAGAAGCCGCCGCTAACAATCACAACGCAGATTCAAGAGGCGACCCGCCTCCCGACCGGAGTCAGACGCCGGGCGCTGAGGACCCCTGCTGGACCGGAGGGCACACAGCCTGGCGAAGGCTGCCGCAGACTGCGCCCTCCAGTGGAGGGGAAGTGATGAGCAGGCGTGGTGATCAACGCTGGGGATTTAAACCTGATCAGGACTCCCCTCCAACCCCCCCATGTGTTTACCTAACAATATTGCAAGCTGCAATATTGTTAGGTAAACACATGAGAGAGAAAGGAATAGAAGTATATGCTGCAAGGTTTCGATGGAGAGGGGAAGGAGGAGGCTCGTGTGGAGCATAAACAGCGGCACAGGGCCGGTTTCTGCGCTGTACATTCTATGTAACTATGTCATTTGTTGACACCTTCTGCCAAAATTAAATGGGAGCAGGGACTCTAATAAAGTTTACCTGGTTCAGCAGGTCAAAAGAAATTGATCCGTGATAATATGGTCAATGTAAAATAATGCTTTTCATATCCTCAGGATGTTCCAAAGCACAGCAAGGTCCCACAAACAGCAACAAGATGAACGATTAGTGAATTTGTTTTTGGTGGTGTTGGCTGAGGGAGGAGATACCAGGAGAAATCCCCGCTCAGGTCCTGGAGTGGGGCTTGAACTCACAACCTTCTGGTTCAAAGGTCAGTGTGTTACCAACAGAGCCAATTATAAAGGGCCTTTGCTAGGATGAACTGTGATTATTATAAGGGGTTATTTTGTTTTGTTTACATGAACAGGCAGCTAATCCCCCTCCCCCTTCATTCAATTCCCTGCAGCAACTCACCAAAGTTATTTCCACAGCACCTCCCTCCTCTGTGACCTCTACCAACCAGAAGGGCAAAAGTAGCGATGTCATGGGAACACCATCACCTCCAAGTCACACACCATCCCGACTTGGAAATATATCGCCGTTCCTTCATCGTCGCTGGGTCAAAATCCTGGAACTCCCTTCCTAACAGCACAGTGGGAGAACCTTCACCACACGGACTGCAGCGGTTCAAGAAGGCGGCTCACCACCACCTTCTCAAGGGGCAATTAGGGATGGGCAATAAATGCTGGCCTTGTCCGCATCCAAGAATGAATAATTAAAAGGTGATTTATATCTACGAGTGCAGCCAACAGCGGAGAGCCACCGGGGTAAAAGTACTTCAAGAAGCACGTTTCCTCCGACTATGTTTTATTCATTGTTCTTTTCTCCCCCAATTAAAAAACATTTGTTCTCGTCGAGGGGAGGGATGTCAGTGCTGGGAGGGGAACACCTTTGCTTTCAAGCATCAAGCACTCCCCAAGGTGAGTGTCAGCACAGTTAGATGCAGAGTAAAGGTTCCCGCTGCTTTGACTGAAAAATGCGTCAGCCTCACCTCCACAAGAGTTGCCCCATCTTGTAGCAGGGTGACATTTCCCACAACAAGCCTGAGTGAGATTGGCAGTTTTGTGCTGTGTGTTCATGGCCGCTGGGAACTGGGCTGTTCAATCTCACCTCTGACTGTTACGACCAGCACAGTGCAGAGATTCACCCCATACGTCCAGGCTGGTTTGGAACCCAGGTCCCTCCATTCATTTTTTGTTGCTTTATTTATCTTTCATATTCTCAGATTAATCACAGACTTGCCATGTTGGGACCAAGGACATTAAAGGCACAGGACAAATCCCAGCTACAGATATGGTTCAGTGATGCTTTACTGCTATGCTGCCCCCAGAAGTCAAATAGCCTGCTCACACTCACACGTGAAGGCCATTCGGGTGAAGGGGTGAAGTACCGGGGGAGGGGGGGCCTTATGTAGCCCAGGGAGATTCAGCGCAAGAGAAAAATTAGAGTCGGAGGTTGGGGAAAGAGATTGTTAGTTCTGCAAGTGATCGCATAGACCAGGGAACAGATGAGATCTGTTTCCGAGTGTGAGATCCGGATCCTCAATCTTCCTGGAATTACTGGCTCCGAACCAACCTGGAATACCATTCGCATCGGCTGCCTATTGTTCTATATATAATCAGTACACACACTCAGGACAAAGTTCACCAGTCATGTAATTAAAAAACAAAATTTATTTGGTCCATTGGAACCTGAGATTTTTCAAACTACATGATACATATATATATATATATTTTTATTTATTTATATTTATATATATATATAGACTCTAAAATCAATAAAATTCTCCATATGACACTTTCTACTATTCCAGTTTTAGAAGACAGTAGTCACAGGCTTGGGAGTTTACTCTCGTCCCACAGTCAATGCAGAGCATTGTGTGCTGGCTCAGCTTTCTCCATCGTCTGACCCCGATGGAGAGCGAGAGAGAGAGAGCGCGCGCTGGAGAGGGAGAGAGGGAGGGAGAGAGAGAGGGAGAGGGAGAAGAGGGAGGGAGCGCTGGAGAGGGAGGGAGAGAGAGAGAGAGCGCGCGCTGGAGAGAGGGAGAGAGAGAGAGAGAGAGAGAGCACGTGCTGGAGAGGGGGAGAGAGAGAGAGAGGGAGAGGGAGAGGGAGGGAGAGAGAGGGAGAGGGAGAAGAGGGAGGGAGCGCTGGAGAGGGAGGGAGAGAGAGAGAGAGAGAGAGCGCGCTGGAAAGAGAGGGCACACTGGAGAGAGAGAGCGTGCGCGCTAGAGAGGGAGAGGGAGATGGTGGAAGAGAGAGGAGGGGAGGGGGAAGAGGGAGAGAGGAGGGGGAAGAGGGAGAGAGGAGGGGGAAGAGGGAGAGAGGAGGGGGAAGAGGGAGAGAGGAGGGGGAAGAGGGAGAGAGGAGGGGGAAGAGGGAGAGAGGAGGGGGAAGAGGGAGAGAGGAGGGGGAAGAGGGAGAGGAGTAAAGAGGAGAAGGACCAGGCTCAGGAAGTCAGAGGTTGGAGATAGAAGGTATTCGTTCTGCAAGTGATGGCAGGTGATTCTGGGAGTCACTGTTTGCAGGATTTGATTTATTTTTGCTGTGTGTGAAAGACGGGGCAGAGGGTGAGGGGAGGTGTTGAATGTATTACCTTGTGGGTCTGAGACTGTAAGCTGTCACAGGAACTCATTCCCGGTTACTGTACTGGGTTATAAAATGTGAACTTTCTTTTAAAAAAAAATGCTCCTTTTAAAAATAAAATCAGTAAAAGTTACTGTGAAAGTCTCACCTTTTAATTAATTACTGTAAGGGGAATCAGCATTTATAACCAGATTCAACGGTTACAGTCAGTGAACAGGTCGGTCTGTCTATTCCGAGACACTCCAGGATTTGTTCCAGTGTTTTTGGCGATCCCATTCCATAATTCGCTCTGTTTATAACAGGGTCACACTGTGACTGAATACTGTGATTATTTCATGGGATTACAGGATTTCACTGGGGATTTGGGATTCACATCCCACCAATCCGCTTGTGTTTCTGTGACCAGTGGCCTCGGTTACAAGGAAATCCAGACACACGGATCAATTTTCCCCATTCTTGCGGTTCAGAGAATTATCGGACGGAGGTTTGTTTAAAAAGGGTCACTCTCCACAATCATAGGAATTACAAACTAAACAAAGGCAGGTTCAGATTTACAACGCAGACCGTACAACCCCCAACCCACCCAACATCCCAGATCCCAGGGCAAAACTCCATCTCAATGTCAAATGTAGACACTTTATTACATTACATGTTAGGTTAGATGAGGTTACTTTAAACTGGCTGTTCTCCTGTATGTGGCTCAGTGTTTGCATGTGACACTATTCAGGATTAACAGGACTTTATCAACAGGTTTACACTAACCTCAGAACTACAGAAAAGCACAGTGAGTCTTTATAACCTGAATCATTCTAGTAACCTGAGGACTGATCTCACAGATCGAGGTTAGCTGTACGTTCCTGAACCTGGCGCACTGACCTCCTCCCCTCCCAGCCTGACCCTAACTCACTGCCCCCCCCCCCCACAGCCTGACCCTAACTCACTGCCCCCCCCTCCCACAGCCTGACACTAACTCACTGCCCCCCCCCCCCACAGCCTGACACTAACTCACCGACACCCCCCCCTCCCCCACAGCCTGACACTAACTCACTGCCCCCCCCCCCCACAGCCTGACCCTAACTCACTGCCCCCCCCCCCCACAGCCTGACCCTAACTCACTGCCCCCCCCCCCCCACAGCCTGACCCTAACTCACCGACACCCCCCCCTCCCCCACAGCCTGACACTAACTCACTGCCCCCCCCCCCCCACAGCCTGACCCTAACTCACTGCCCCCCCCCCCCACAGCCTGACCCTAACTCACTGCCCCCCCCCCCCACAGCCTGACCCTAACTCACTGCCCCCCCCCCCCACAGCCTGACCCTAACTCACTGCCCCCCCCCCCCCACAGCCTGACCCTAACTCACTGCCCCCCCCCCCCCACAGCCTGACCCTAACTCACTGCCCCCCCCCCCACAGCCTGACCCTAACTCACTGCCCCCCCCCCCCCCACAGCCTGACACTAACTCACTGCCCCCCCCCCCCACAGCCTGACCCTAACTCACTGCCCCCCCCCCCCACAGCCTGACCCTAACTCACTGCCCCCCCCCCCCACAGCCTGACCCTAACTCACTGCCCCCCCCCCCCACAGCCTGACCCTAACTCACTGCCCCCCCCCCCCCACAGCCTGACCCTAACTCACTGCCCCCCCTCCCCCACAGCCTGACACTAACTCACTGCCCCCCCCCCCCACAGCCTGACCCTAACTCACTGCCCCCCCCCCCACAGCCTGACCCTAACTCACTGCCCCCCCCCCCACAGCCTGACCCTAACTCACTGCCCCCCCCCTCCCAGCCTGACACTAACTCACTGCCCCCCCCTCCCAGCCTGACACTAACTCACTGCCCCCCCCCCACAGCCTGACCCTAACTCACTGCCCCCCCCTCCCAGCCTGACACTAACTCACTGCCCCCCCCCCCCACAGCCTGACCCTAACTCACTGCCCCCCCCTCCCAGCCTGACACTAACTCACTGCCCCCCCCCTCCCAGCCTGACACTAACTCACTGCCCCCCCCCCACAGCCTGACACTAACTCACTGCCCCCCCCCCACAGCCTGACACTAACTCACTGCCCCCCCCCCACAGCCTGACCCTAACTCACTGCCCCCCCCCCCAGCCTGACACTAACTCACTGACACCCCTCCCAGCCTGACACTAACTCACTGCCCCCCCCCCCAGCCTGACACTAACTCACTGACACCCCTCCCAGCCTGACACTAACTCACTGCCCCCCCCCCCAGCCTGACACTAACTCACTGCCCCCCCCCCCAGCCTGACACTAACTCACTGCCCCCCCCTCCCAGCCTGACACTAACTCACTGCCCCCCCCTCCCAGCCTGACCCTAACTCACTGCCCCCCCCTCCCAGCCTGACACTAACTCACTGCCCCCCCCCTCCCAGCCTGACACTAACTCACTGCCCCCCCCTCCCAGCCTGACACTAACTCACTGACACCCCTCCTCCTCTTCTCTCCCAGTCTGTCATTTGAATGGTTAAAGCCTTCACAGAGACAATCTAGCCCTCATCACAGGCCCCAGGTTGCCCTAAATGCCCAAAAAACAAACTGAAGGCAAGTGGGATCTGATCCGCCTCCAACAAGTGTGGGAATTGGAGTCTCACAATTCAGATTTGAACTGTTAAGTTTCTCAATGATGCCAGAGTTTAACCAGGCTCTCCATGCAGAAACAGGCAACAGACTGTGTACAGGGGAGATGGAAGGGCTCGCACAGCAGATACCACAGGCCATCTGAGGGGTTCAGTTTGGATGGGCAGTGATCACAGCCCTGATAATATCCCCAGCACCACAATCCTGCACTGAAATGCCAGGTATGCAATACTTTAATAAAACATTGGGAAAAAATATTAGTTCTCAAGTAAAAGATAGAAATCTACCAGGGTCCTGATTTAGTATATTTGTTGCATTGGATCTGTGTGGTTTTTTAAAAAATTCGTTCATGGGATGTGGGCGTCGCCAGCAAGGCCAGCATTTATTGCCCATCCCTAATTGCCCCTGTTGTTTGTTGTGCAGTGTCAGGAGGCACGGTGGTGGGGGTGGGACAGACATCATCGGGCTATCGAGACCTGAAAGCAGTTCAGCAAATGGAGAGAGGTGATCAGGTTGTAATATTCGAGGTTGGCAGAGGGGGGAGTCGTTGAGCAAAGTTTCCTGAGGCTCCCGGTCCAGTCACAGAGAGAACGATCGAGACTGTCCCTTTAATAATGGCCGGGGGCCGGCGCGTAACCGGGGGCCGGGGCGTAACCGGGGGCCGGGGCGTAACCGGGGGCCGGGGCGTAACCGGGGGCCGGGGGGCCGGCGCGTAACCGGGGGCCGGGGGGCCGGCGCGTAACCGGGGGCCGGCGCGTAACCGGGGGCCGGCGCGTAACCGGGGGCCGGGGGGCCGGCGCGTAACCGGGGGCCGGGGGGCCGGCGCGTAACCGGGGGCCGGGGGGCCGGCGCGTAACCGGGGGCCGGGGGGCCGGCGCGTAACCGGGGGCCGGCGCGTAACCGGGGGCCGGGGGGCCGGCGCGTAACCGGGGGCCGGCGCGTAACCGGGGGCCGGCGCGTAACCGGGGGCCGGCGCGTAACCGGGGGCCGGGGGGCCGGCGCGTAACCGGGGGCTGGGGTGCACTGGAGAGAATAACCTGGTCTGTAGTGGAGCAGCAGTGAAGCACATCAATGGCTCCTGTGATATCGAGGTACACGGGCCTGGGTCTCGCAGAGGCCTGGAAACCCAGTACAGGTCCCCATTGCCAGCTTCAAGCTATTGCTGCAGCTTTTCAGGTTTGGTTCTGTGCCCACCCTTCTCTAGTCATCAATCCTCACCAGACATACCGTCTAGACTGCGTCTGAGCCTGGGATTTGTAGCGCGGAACTATCATTGGCTGGCTCAGGTAATGGGGCCCAATGGTGGGCGATGGGGTTCCCCTCCTGGCAATGTTCTCCAGCAGGAACAGTGCATCGACTTTTTAAAAACAATGTACAAACAGGCCGGGGGCTGCACAATGGGGGGGTCTGTCTCTCATCATTCGACAACTTTTCAACAACAGCAGGCAGACATTGTGCAGGAGCAGGCGAGACCGTCACAAGGGCCGTGGATTGTGTAGCCCGGCAACATCGGCGGTGAGGGGGGGGCTGTGGGTGCCTTTGGTGGAGGACCACTCCCCCAGAGAGGCTTGGGCCGCTTTGCGATGAGCCAAACGATGAGTGATGGAGAAGCCAGCGTTTCCCTCCAGCTGTGATAACACCACCAGCACCTGCCTGTGGGGAAAGGACAGAGACAGTCAGCGAGAGTGTCACACACGGACACAGAGCAAGAGGCACCCGCACCGAGCGGGGGCACCTCTCGTCGTCTCTGCTTTCCTGCAGCGGCTCATCTGATGTGACAGTTATTCCCGGCCTCACAGACCAGTCCCTCACTCCCCCTCACCCCACCCTCCATACCTCCACCCTCACTCCATCCCCATTCACCCCCCCCGAGCCCCACTCTCTCTTCCATCCCCGGCCCCCCAACGGCACCAGCCCGCCCTCCCCGCCCCCCCCCCCCTCCCCTCCCTCCCTCCCTCTCTTCTCTTCCCCCCCATCCCTCCCCCATCCCAGCACCCCCCCTCTCTCCTTGGATGGCCTCTGGCCCCAGCAACTTAGCAACACAAGAACACTTGGCAGTCAGCACAAGGGATGACTGATGGGGGTAAGGGGAGGGGGGAGCATTGACAGGGACCTGCTCTGTAGATACCCAGATAACTTGATTGAACTACCCCTGGACTCCCGAGCCGGCTGGCCTTCCACTTGTACCTGTGCAATGGTGGAACGCTGTCTGTCGTTTTCAAGCTACTGCGAGTCGAGACCACATTGAAGCTGTCGGAACAGTCGCACGACACGTGCAAGTAATATTTGTCATGCCGATTCTCCACCACCACGATGAGCCCCGCCCAGCCGTGGGTCAAGTAATAGCAGGTCATCCCCTCACGACCCTGTTCAAAGGCAAGGGGTCAGAGGTCACATGAACCTTGCAGCAAATATTCAACAGTGCAAACTTGTTTCAAACTGAAGAACGAGTGAAAGCTCAAACTGTAGAACACAGACAGTGAAAGAACTCGCATTTATATAGCACCTTTCATGTCCTCAGGGCGTCCCAAAGCGCTTTACAGCCAGTGTGATCACTGTTGTAATGTAGGCCAGGGACTGAGCCTGGGACTTTCCTGACGTGTGTGGGCCACAGACAGCGGTTGTTGCAGGGCAGCCCGAAATGTTTTCTATCTGCAGCGCATTCTCCTACCTCATGCCTCTCCCCTTTGTGCTCAGTCAGCAGAATGATTGCATCGGCCAGTGTGGTTGGCTGAGAGTTGACCTGTTCCACCATGACAGGTTTGGAGCTGTACACGGCCAAGATATGTCCAGGGAAGTCCGGGATACATCGTCCACTGCTGGTAGGGCTTGAAACACCTAGGAGCAGGTAACAAGGCCTCGTGAGTGAAGTCAGTGTACATCATTCGTGGAGCTCACTGAGACGGTCTACGGGCATGATATTAACAAGAGCACATCCACAAACAAGGAAATCTTTACTGATGTGAGATGTTTCATCATTCCTGGTTACCACAAGGACATAAGAAATAGGAGCAGGAGTAGGCCATACGGCCCCTCGAGCCTGCTCCGCCATTCAATCAGATCATGGCTGATTTTCAACCTCAACTCCACTTTCCCGCCCGATCCCCGTATCCCTTGATTCCCCGAGAGTCCAAAAATCTATCCATCTCAGTCTTGAATATACCCAACGACTGAGCATCCACAGCCCTCTGGGGTAGAGAATTCGAAAGATTCACAACCCTCTGAGTGAAGAAATTCCTCATCTCAGTCTTAAATGGCCGACCCCATATCCTGCCACTATGCCCTCCAGTTCTAGACTCTCCAGCCGGGGAAACAGCCTCTCAGCATCTACCCGGTCAAGCCCCCTCAAAATCTTATGTTTCAATGAGATCACCTCTCATTCTTCTAAACTCCAGAGAATATAGGTCCATTTTTCTCAACCTCTCAACATTTAAAAAATATTCTGTTTTTCTATTCTTCCAACCAAAGCAAATAACCTCACATTTACCCACATTATACTCCATCTGCCATTACCAAGCCCCGATAACTATTTAACTTGCATCAGTAATCTACTTAAGAGTTGAGAACAATATTGCTCATTAATATATACCAAGAGCCACAATCTTGGATGGTGGGGACACTCTCAGTAGAGCTACAATAAGTTGTACCATGGAGCATGAAACGGGGGCTCTGTACTCATGGTTCCCCATCCAATGACACTCCCCTGTGATTTCTCTGTAGAGCAAAGAAAGAACGAACTTGCATTTATATGGCACCTTTCATGTCCTCAGGATGTCCCAAAGCGCTTTACAGTCAATGAAGTAGTTTTGAAGTGAAGTCACTGTTGTTTTGTAGGGAAAGGCGGCAGTCAATTTTGTGCATAGCAAGATCCCACAAACAGCAAAACGAGATAAATGACCAGATGATCTGTTTTAGTGATGTTGGTTGAGGGCTAATTATGGCATGGACACCTGGAAGAACTCCACTACTCTTCTTCAAAATAGTGCCGCGGAATCTTTTCCATCTACCTGAGAGGGCAGATAGAGCCTCGGTTTAATGTCTCATCTGAAAGACGGCACCTCTGACAATGCAGCACTCCCTCGGTACTGCACTGGGAGTGTCGGCCTGGATTATGGGCTCAAGTCTCTGGAGTGGGGCTTGAACCCACGACCTTCTGACTCAGAGGCGAGAGAGTTGCCCACAGAGCCACAGCTAACATTTAGCACAGGTAGGAAAGGAAGAAATGCTGATTCCTTGCTGCGGAGACATCCCATTAACAGGACTGAGACACACAGGGCTTCAGGTCTGCTGAGACACACAGGTGAGGAGGCAGTGGCCACACTGCTGCTCAATAGTGACTCCCCTAGGCACTTTACTGTAAGTCTCAAAATGTTAAATCCCAGAGATTATAGACCAGCTAATATCAAATGTGTCTCTTTTTAACAAACCATATCAATGCAGATGACGTATTACCGGGGGGGTGGGGTCGTGCTGTGTTGGCACAATGTTCTATGGAAGAGCAGACCACAAGCACTCCAAATTCCCTCCACCTCGAGTCCCGATCTGTTGTTGCTATGGGAGCCCAGGTGTGAACACCCTCACAGGGTAGGGTTAAAATTTGAAGACGACCCATCTTGGACTGAACTTGTCCCATTTCCAGCTGCCTTCACGAAGCTCAGTCTCTTCTTTGTTCCAAACACTTTCCCTGCGAACAATCCCAACTCTGTATGAAGCCCAAATCCTGCTAAGACTTAGATACTGCTTCCATATGTGGGCAGCTTTCCTGGAGCCGTTCTCATAGAACACAAAAATAAATAGCTTCCTGTCTGATTGGCTCTCACCTGTAGCCTCATTCCTGTTTTGCTCCTCCATTGTATCTTTTAAGGGAAGAGTAGATAAACATTTGAAGTAGAGGAAGATACAGGTAAATAGTAAGAGAGCAGGGCAGTGGGATTAGTTGTAGATTACTCCAACAAAGAGCCATCATAGATGATGGGCTTAATAGTCCCCTTCTGTGCTGTAAGCTTCTATGGTCCCTAGACTCCAAATACACCATGGGGGACACCCTCCCTCCTCTCTGATCTTTGCTGTATTTAAATCAAGTTTCCTACTCCAACACATTCCTTCCCAGACCTAAAAACAGCAAACTCTTTACTTCAGGGAGACCATGGTCCCCCTCTCACTCCAAATGGGAATCTGAGGCAGAGGAATCAGGAGCCAGCGACCAGCAGCAGACCCAACCGTGGCTCACCTACTCGCTGCCTCATTTATCTCATCTTGCCTTTACCTCTGGTCAATCTCGGTGCTGTTCTACACTAAAGCCCATAGCTTCTCAATTGGGAGAAAGAGAAAAAAAATGATCAGGGTTGATGCTCCTAATCACCAGTGATCTCAACTGGAGCGCGACAGGGGGCGCCAGTGAGGGGGCGCGAGTGCGCGCGACAGGGGGCGCCAGTGAGGGGGCGCGAGTGCGCGCGACAGGGGGCGCCAGTGAGGGGGCGCGAGTGCGCGCGACAGGGGGCGCCAGTGAGGGGGCGCGAGTGCGCGCGACAGGGGGCGCCAGTGAGGGGGCGCGAGTGCGCGCGACAGGGGGCGCCAGTGAGGGGGCGCGAGTGCGCGCGACAGGGGGCGCCAGTGAGGGGGCGCGAGTGCGCGCGACAGGGGGCGCCAGTGAGGGGGCGCGAGTGCGCGCGACAGGGGGCGCCAGTGAGGGGGCGCGAGTGCGCGCGACAGGGGGCGCGAGTGAGAGTGTGCATGTTGACATCAGAGGAGGACAGGATCGGCCAGCTGTCACTCAGTGTCTAGAGTCACACACTAACATTGGCTCATTGTATAAGTTACTTGAGGGGTCACTGCCCTCTGGAACAGACTGTGGCGACGTGTGCTGAATGCGGTGTCATTACTGCTTTATAAAAGGGAACCTGACAAGATTCTGAGAGAAGAGGATACTTCCAGTTATAGAGGGTAAGGTGCTGGTTAGCTGTGTGAGGTATTATGTGCGACTGGCAAGTTACCTGAATGCCTTAGGGAGTCAGGGAGGAATTTTCCAGCGTTTCTCCTGAATCAGTGGCAGGTCTTTTCCTGTGTTTTTGCCTTTCTCAGGAGATTGAGCGATTGGGAGGGGCGGGGGGAGGGGTGGTACATGAACGGTGCACGAGGTTTCACCAATACCTGGATGGGCCAGGTGATCTATTCCCACCCGCTTTACGTACGCTCCTGTGCCTGATTTGGGCCGTTTGTCCCAGAGGCTGAGGTACAGATCTGTGTAAATCAGAGAATATGTGGAGCAATGATTGTACTGCAGACCATGGGGCAGACGCAGCTCCCATGTCCAGTCACCCTGGCCCTTCCAGCCCAGGCAACTCGGTCCTTTTTGCGTTTATATTTCTGATTTGGCTTGTTTGATTTTTGTGGGGCTGGAGCGTAGCAAAGGACTGGGTTGAATATTACTGTCTAATGGGTGGGTCCAAATCCTAAATCAGAGCACCAAATCTGTTAGCAATTTGAGATTTATGAAAACTAATGGAAACATGGATTTAAATTTTATATTTTCTTCCAGACTCTTACGGTAAAGAGAGAGCGGATTAAGAATTCTTGGGGCCCTGGGCAACAAGAACATTCAGGGTCCCTCCGTTCCCCACCACCAACACCCCAAACACAAACGTCTAATAGAATGCATGAGTTTTAGGCCCATAGGGCGTTACACAGGACACTACGCTAAAATTAAACTGATCCAGCGGTTACGTGCAACTTCTCTCGGTGTTATGGTGAGTTTTACTCCGTAGGCTTTTGCACAAATCTGCCCCTGGATATGCACCTACCTGACCCACACAGACAAAAGAAAAGAGCAGAAAGACGAAGAGAAGATGTTTCCACTTGCGGGGAGCCCAAAACTAGGGGCCATAAATATAAAAGAGTCACTAATAAACTCAATAGGGAATTCAGGAGAAACTTCTTTACCCAGAGAGTGGTCAGAATGTGGAACTTGCTACCGCATGGAGCAGTTGAGGTGAACAGCATTGATGCATTTAAGGGGAAGCTGGATAAACACACAAGGGAAAAAGGAACAGAAGGATATGCTGATAGGGTGAGATGAAGTAAGATGGGAGGAGGCTCATGTGGAGCATAAAGACCAGCATAGATCTGTTGGGCCGAATGGCCTGTTTCTGTCCTGTACACATGTGTAACCTGACCTGAGAGTGATATGGGACGGTGCAAGACAGTTTTGATGACAATGAGCTCGCTGAGGGGCTCTAGTGGAAACAGTAGGTACAGCAGCGAACAGAAGGCAGGCCTTGGTGATGTACCCAAGGCCTGTTTAGCCCAACACATTTCAGGTGACTAAAAAATACAAAGTCGCTCCAAACAGCCCGATTCGCTCAAATCAAATCGATGGCTACCTTCACTAGGATAGGCTTAAGAACTTGAAGAGTTGCAGAAATAGTTTCTGTTGGTGTGAAGAAGGTTGAGGGGACTCGGTGCAGGTTCTTATAATGCTCAGAGAAAAGGCTAAAGTAGGTATGAAAAGGTTATTTAACGGGGGGGGAGACAATTCAGGGCAACTTGCCCCTGAATATTCCCAGTGGCACAACAGAGATTGGAATCTCATAGGATGCAGAATCATGCACGTTAAATATAAAATATGTATTTATTTATATAAAAGTCTCTGTCTGTTGACCCGAGTCAGAGTGTTTGGACAGCACAATGACAGCTGTCATTTCCGCTGCCTGAGCAGTTGTTCAATATGTTAGAGAGGATGTGTGTGTTGGGGTGGGGAGGGGGTTTGGATGATGGCTGGTCCTTACTGCTCCCCCTCTTCATCTCTTTTGTTCTCACTCCTCCCAAGTTATGACCAAAACTCCTACCATGTGTCCAGGCATGCTCGAGGGTCACTCAATACCCTGCTGTTACAGCGATCAGACTGGTAACTCAATGCAGCTTTTGGGCTTTGTCTGGTGGAGTGGGTATAGAACTCCTGGTTTACTAACTCTTACCCGTTGCTGGTGATAGTGACGGTGATGGGGACGGTAGCCCAGACATTGACATTTGCCAGTGGTTAAACGCGCAGCACACCACCGCGTACTCCCCCGGCTCCAGCATGACATCACACCCCACAAACTTCTTCACCGCTCGCTTGCTGTGCGCCATCAGTCGGCCCAGGGTCAGCTTGTTACCGCTGGAGAAGGAGGCCCGAAACACCATGATACACAGATCCAGCAGGTGGCTGTCAGACGTATCTGACCGTCTAGGGTACAAGTGTCAAGAGTCAGAGGGCAAGCAGCCACAAGTGCATCATACAACGCTACACGCTATGGGTGCCTAAAGGGAACAAACACCTTTAGAACTTGCTCAACTTGAGAGAGCAAACAAAGTATGTTTTTATTATTAATGTAAAAAAAATATGCAGGTTCCTGTAATGTTTCCCTGCGGCAGCAATTCTAGGAACTGGGCCTTCACTCTATTTGTAGACGTGGCTTAAACTGGAGAGGAGTGAAAAGGTTGGATGCACCTGTTCTTTTACAAGTTACAGGCTCTACCCATACTTTTATTCTTGCTTGCAGAAGTCAGCATGTTCACCTGGAAGCCAAGTGTCACTGTCCCACTACATTTCCATTCTGAGTCAGATCAGCCATGATCTCATTGAATGGCGGAACAGGCTCGAGGGGCTGAATGGCCTACTCCTGTTCCAATGAGTGCAGGTGATTGGTGAGCTGACACACAAACCAGTAACACAATACCAGGTATTCCTAATAGACAATCTGTACCAAAACTAGGGTGGGCATCACAGCTATATTCACTTTGCCAGTATTTACCATTGTAAATTGCTATGTTAACTGTCACAATGTAGTTGCAAACTGGCCACTGGGTGGCTCCGTGGTAGGCAGTGGGGAGTTTCTGCAATGTCTCTCCCAACTCGGTTGCCATCTTGTATATATAAAAACCTTACATTCACCAACTGACTGTAGGCAATGCTAAGGGCAATTTATTTTTACAAAAGTTTTGTTCTTGCAAAATAACTGAATGAAGCTTTCGAAGGGACAAGGTGATTTCCTCCTTCTCACAATGCGACAGTGCTACTGTGGAAATCAGATAAATGAGAAAGGAAATGGTCAATTGCTCTCGTTTACAATATCTCGGTGACAGGGAACAGGGACGTACAACATTGTCTTGTGGAAGATGATGAGTTACAGATAGCCCACAACAAAAGGGAGGGAGAAATCAACCTGTGTTTAAATGGGAACCATTTGCTGATTTTCCTACCTGCTTCCCTCCTGAAAGAGTTGATACTCCAGCCCGGTGAGCTCAAGCACAGTCAGTGCAGTCACAGTTATCGGCCCGCTGATCCGATTTGGAAACATCCCCAGAAGTCGGACTTCGTGCCAATCGGAGTTAATTTTACAAATGTCAACAGAATCAAAATACCTGAAAAAATATATTAAAAGGTTATTGCGGTAAGGCTGAAAAGTATGCAATTTCCTTGCCCTTCTTTTTGGAAGACATTGAATTGTTGCTGGGGTAATAGCTCCATGTGCACCTCAACCAGTACCACCAGTGGCTCTCCCGTACTTCACCTGTGGTTACTATGCATATCTAGAGTCTTGTCAGGTGTGTGGACAAACTGTTAGGATGGGAAGAAGGGGAGAGCAAATCACAGCCATGCCTCAGCATGATCTCAACTGGTTCACGCATTCATGCACCTCCACCAGGGTTCACTAGATAACAATCAGGAATGGGAACTCAGGCTGATCTACAGACTGGGAATTAAACCTGAGACATGCCTGGTCTTTATCGGGCAAGTCCTAGGAGTTTGTGATGGGGACTGAAGATGATGGCTTCCACCTTGCCAATCTTCAGCTGCAGTAAGTTTAGGCTCACCAAGACTGGATGTTGGACAAGCAGTTTGACAGGACATTGGCAGTGGAGGGGTTGAGAAGGGTGGTGGAGAGGTAGAGCTGGACACCATTGGTATAAATGCAAAACCTGACCCCAGAGCTTTGGATGATGCCGTCAAGGGGGTGTAGATGAAGAGGCCCAGGAAGATCGGGGAGTTCTCTCAGTGTACTGGCCAACATTCCTCCCTCAACCAACACCAAAAAACATATCATTTGGTTATTTATTAACTTGTTGATTGTGGGATCTTGCTGTTTGCAAAACTTGGCTTCCCCATTTCCTCCAACTAGCAAAAAAGTAAATATCAAATTTATGTAACTAATATTTGACTCCTGTGCTCGCTGACCTACATTGGCTCCTGGTCCGGCAACGCCTCGATTTTAAAATTCTCATCCTTGTTTTCAAATCTCTCCATGGCCTCACCCCTCCCCATCTCTGTACCCTCCTCCAGCCCTACAACTCTCCGAGATCTCTGTGCTCATTAAATTCTGGCCTCTTGCGCATTCCCGATTTTCATCTCTCCACCATTGGCAGCCGTGCCTTCAGCTGCCTAAGCCCTAAGTTCTGGAACTCCCTCCCTAAACTTCTCCATCTCTACTTCACTCTCTTCCTTTAAGGCGCTCCTTAAAACCTACCTTTTTGACCAAGCTTTGGGTCACTTGTCCTAATATCTCATGTGGCTCGGTGTCAAATTTTGTTTGATTTTGCTCCTGTGAAGCGCCTTGGGACGTTTTACTACATTAAAGGTGCTATATAAATGCAAGTTGTTGCTGCTATTGTCAAAAGTTTATCACACTGCCCAGCAGAAAGGATGAAGAGGATATATTTGAATCATATATACTGAGGTCAATGAAGTTCATGATGCAGGGCTGAATTCGGCTATGGTCCAAGAGCTGAGATAAAGAAAATGCCCTGGTCTCTCATTTATTTATTTGACTTTAATGACATCAACTCAAAACGTTGCTGCTTAATGACGCTTACAGACCAAACACGAATTCTACATTGTAGACCGTGAAAATATCTATCCTTGCAGTCTCCATGTGCACATACACAATCAATAGCAATTATGCAGAATGCGATGTATATTTTATACTTTTGCTGTTACCCCCTGTAAACGGGTGCAGACAGGAGGAGATTTGGAGATTGCCACCTAGAAATTGTGCAGTTTAAGTCGGCAAACTCCCCTGCTGACATCTTCAACCTTTCCCCTCTCAATGAAATCTCCTGTTGATATTCCCCGCCCTCCGCTGAGATATATTGCTATCAACCCTCCTCACTGAAATTCTTTCCCTCCCCTTACTGAGACGTTTTAACCACCTCCCCAACCCCATACATGCTAAGATGCTCAGCCAGTCATCAACCCCCTCTTCTCACTCCCTCCCATCCCCCACTGAGAGACAATTAAATTCCTGCCCGCCCTCTAACCCGTCTTGACCTGAAAACTGCATTGGTCTCGACTCCCAGTGTGTACCACAGGAGATCAAGTTATTTATACAGGCCCTCAAAAGGATAAAATCTCTCAATCTAAATGCTATGCTATTCTTTTATTTACACAGTATTTCTTTCTTGGTGTTTTTTAGCCACTGTTGAAGTTGTACTGTCTGAAATATATCACTTGCAAGCTCCAAATTGACACTGTGTTTCAAATAGCTCCATCTCCTCAAACATCCCCAAAACACTCACCTGGACTTCCTAGACTTAAATATTTGTCGGCCACTTTCAAAAATAACTGGCCATCATGCACCTAACTAAATAAATCAGAGTCCAAGCTTGTTGGAAAATAGACTGGTTCCTCCCTCCAGCTTTGCAGACAATTGATGAAACTTGTAATATTTGTATTGGGGCAAGATTCTGCCGATAGCCAGGCTCTTTTTTAAAAAAAAACTTATTACCAATGACTGAATTAAAGGAACCTCTGAACCTAAAACCAGACAAATATCACAGGTACAACCTACTTACAATTTCCCAACTGGGGGCTGTGCAGGACGACAAACACAAACCATGTCCAGGAAACCAGACGTCCAGTATTGCTAGGGAGTAGTATTATAGGCTACAGTTAATTTAAAGGGCACAACGATGAACATGCTTTGGCTACTACTGGCCCATTTTTATTAATTACTTTCCCCCCTACTGGGATTTACCATCCCCATTGACCAACCATGTGGCAGGCATGCAAGGAGAGGCAGTTAAGTTCTAAATTATTATTTTTTCTTCTCTCAGCACCGATGGGTTTCCCAATGGGAATGCTCCAAGATGATGCATTTTTGTATCTGTAGATAAATATCTGCCCTTTGTGTCTGGTTAGAAGCTGCATTGAAGGGCCTTAACTCATTTTGGTTTCATTTTGGAGCAGTCACCGACAAGGGACTACTCTCGGCCCATATGTCGGGATTGGACTCATGCCCAGATCTCAGCAATACAACGTTCCAGCCCAGTGAGCTGCGTACAAGTCACACATGAACCAGCAAAAGCTTCCATTACTTAGTTCATTACATCATGTTTCGAAGCGTGCATTCTATTAAGCGTCATCATTGGCAAATGTGTGTTTCTAGTTGGTTGGCAGTGTGCTACAGAGGAGAATAGCTCACCTAAGTGTGATGCAAGGTTGAAATAGAACCAAGGAATCTAGCCAATAACACAAACCAACCAAACAAAGCTTGTACAGTTTCTGAGGGTGAACTTAAAAAAAAAAATTAAATTGTTTTGTCTCTGCTTCTGCTGTTTTGAATCTCCCTCTACCACACACCATGCCTGACTGAGAAAAAAGACAAGTAAACTGTACCCAAATAGTGCTCTCAACAACAGTCGATTGAAAAGACAAGATGGTGGCCTATAGAACTCTCCCTCTGATCTCAAACAGTCCCCCGTCCCCTCCACCTGGTCAGCACCTGGGCTTTACTCAGTGCCTCCCTACAGCCGAGGCCCAGACAGGTAACGCGTGGTGCAGAGCGCTGGGTGCATGAATCCAGGGCTAGTCAGATTGGATGCAGGGAGGATGTTTCCCCTGGCTGGGGGTGGGGGTGGGGGTGGGGGCGGTCTAGAACGAGGGGTCACAGTCTCAGGATCCGGGGTAGGACATTTAGGACTGAGATGAGGAGAAATTTCTTCACTCAGAGGGTGGTGAACCTGTGGAATTCTCTACCACAGAAGGCAGTGGAGGCCAAGTCACTGAATATATTTAAGAAGGAGTGAGATAGATTTCTAAACATAGAAGGCATCAAGGGGTATGGGAAGAGAGCGGGACTATGCTATTGAGATAAAGGATGAGCCATGGTTATATTGAATGGCGGAGCAGGCTCGAAGGGCCGAATGGTCTACTCCTGCTCCTATTTTCTATACTTTTCCTGCTTCTATCACTCAGCGTGTCCAAAAACAATTGGGCCGGTTGTAATATTCACGCACAGATTATAACCTGTTTTATAGATGTGAGTAACAGGAGGGCGGTTTTCAGACAAATCTATTACTGTCACACAAGAATGTACATTTTGTTTCCATTTAACACTCCTGTCCTCACGGCTTTGAAATGTCGCAGCATTTCCTCTTCTAGTTATGTAGGGAATTCTCATGGGAAAACATGGCGGCAGTTAGGAAGAAGTAAAGGATTCAAAGTTGTACAGAGAAGCTTGGGAATGGAGAAAAGACAGAAAAGAATGCTTGCTGGGTGTGTCTGATACCTGGTAATATTTAATGAGAGTTGTGGAAAGATAAAATGAAGCAGGTTGTTACGATATGGTAAAGTGCAAAAAATGGCTCCAGCTTTTCACATGAAGCCCGTCTCCTTACTTGATAAAGTCGGTGTATTCCATCCAGAACACACCCTCGCTGCTCCCGTGCGCCATCAGCTCATGCCGCAAATGCTGTGGCCAGAGCGGCCAATCATCCGACCAGTTCCCATTCCATGAAAACCGCCCCCATGGATTCCGCAGTCTCAGCAGCCTGGGCAGAAAAAGGAACGTTGATCAAAAGACCATTTTTCCGCGTCACCAAAGGATGGACTGTGCGTGCCACCTGGTACCCTGGGGACACAGCGTTTAATGCTGGCTCGACATGATATGTTCCCTTCTAAATGGCTGCCACACCCGAACAAGCTTACATTTGGACCAGGCCCTTCGCGCAGAAAAACATCTCAAAGTGCTTCATGCAGATTGTGAAGATTATTCGTAGGCTGTAAGAACGGTTAACAAAATTAAATTAAATAAAATGCAGTTGATGATCCTGCCTCTGCATTGAACCCTCTAATCCAACCAACCAGATTAAGACCAGGGCAATGCACATACGAACATGACCATACCAGACTGCAATGGTTTTTGCAAAAATGACCATGTGCAACAACAACAACTTGCATTTATATAGCGCCTTTAACGTAGTAAAATATCACTGGAGCAATTATCAAAGAAAATTTGACACCGAGCCACAGGTAGATATTAGGACAGGTGACCAAAAGCTTGGTCAAAGAGGTAGGTTTTAAGGAGCGTCTTATAGGAGGAGAGAGAGGCGGAGAGGTTTAGGGAGGGAATTCCAGAGCTTAGGGTCTAGGTAGCTGAAGGCACGGCCGCCAATGGTGGAGCGATGGAAATTGGGGCTGCGCAAGAGGCCAGAATTGGAGGAGTACAGACATCTCAGAGGGTTATAGGGCTGGAGAAGGTTACAGAGATAGGGATGGGGCGAAGGCATGGAGGGATAATATGTGCAGGATCTAATAAAAGGGCCTGATCCTCCACAAAGGGCATCAGTGTATTTAAACTGGTTTTAAGGATCGTTACACACAGCAGATAGAAGGTTTTATTTTGTGTTCAGCCACATCGCCCCTCACCTGTAACCTTGTACGTCTCTGACATCAAGTATGGAATACGCGTGGCGGGGCCTCAAGCCCATGGTTTCATATGTTGTGTCGTCTACTTTCATGTTTCCACCTCCACAGGAACCACCCATCAAGAACCTAAACATTTTGAGAAAGGAAGGGTTTAAACACGTCAGCAGAGACTTTCAGCCAAAAGTGTGCGCGCATGGTCAGCGCAAGTTTGGAATAATATTTTTTAAAAAAACATTAGCAGTGTAAGATCTCAGTGCCTACCTGGGTTTATCCCAAGGGTGGGACTGGGTAGCCCTCCCTATTAACCTGTTGGTGGGGAGGGGGGAGCGAACTCCTTCTGCTGCTCTTGTCAAAGGCAGTGATCATTGAGGAGGTTCAGCTGTTGTGGGGTCAGATAATGTTCTACTTTTTCAAATTTTTCCACTCTTTTCCCCACCGCTCCTGAAACTATCGACTCTCACTGTCCATGATCTAACTGGCCATTCTTTATGTACAAGTCTGGATGGTGAGTGTTGGCATGCTACCCACCCACAGAGTGCATCACTGCCAACCGGCACCCAACAGTCACACAAATGCACTTTCTGGAGGGGAAGGGATGGAATCTCTGGATTGTGATCAGGAGTCAAAACCACGACTGACTTTGCCACTCTCCACAGCAGGGACGCTGAATCCAATTGCAGTGCCCCAACTAATGTTTCCAGATGAGATCAGCTCATGGGAATTGAAAGTGGGTCGTTGTGATCTATACAGCTCAATACATCAAATATGATGCATTCAGCCAAGATAGTGTCCACTTGAACCTCTTCTCCCTGAGGTGAGCACTCTATTATCAGCACTGTGACTGTCAACCCTCCCAACGAGCAGCAGGAGGGTGACTCAAACCTACAACCAGTTACTTGTGAATTCTGAGCTAGAGCTGCGATGGTGAAAGCAAATATTGATGAAAAGGTTTGGGCTACCCTCGTACCTTTTATATTTGAATCCTACAGCGCACAGTTTCTGCAACTTAGCCTCTGACCTGCAACGCATATAGCTTAAAAGAGGCGACTGTCGAGTCCCTGGAGAATGCAGCGATACGATGTCACCATATGACCAAATGCATATGCCCCCACTCAATTAAGGATATTAAAAACAAAACTTTGAAGCCGACGTTAATAGGTCAGCACTATACAGTCCTGTGATGAGCTCAATAAATGACAGTCCTGTCATACTGTCATTTATTGAGCTCATCACTAAGCATACCCAAAATCTCTCCATTGAGGTGATAACCTGCTTTAATATATAGTCGCCTCAAATTTCCACTGCTGAAGATTCAAAGCCTTGGGATGGCCAATGCGTCTACTATCTTTATTTAATAATGCATTCCTCAGCTGATAGATACGTTATATACAATGGAACACCATTCACCAATTCAGACTGAACAGCAATAATGTGCATGTGGATATTCATTTTTAAATATGAATATCCACATGATATTATTCAAATTTATGAAGGGTTTTGATAGAGTAAACAAGGAGAAACTGTTTCCACTGGCAGAAGGGTCGGTAACCAGAGGACACAGATTTAAAATAATAATTGGCAAAAAAGCCAGACAAGAAAAGAGGAGAAATGTTTTTACGCAGCGAGTTGTTGTGATTTGGAATGTAGCGTCTGAAAGGGCGGTGGAAGCAGATTCAATGGTTACTTTCAAAAGGGAATTGAATATATTCTTGAAAAGGAAAAATTTGCAAGGCTATGGGGAAAGAGCAGGGGGAGTGGGACTAATTGGATAGCTCTTTCAGAGTCAGCACAGGTACGATGGGCCGAATTGCCGCCTTCCATGCAGTATGATTCTATATCTATCGGTAAAATACACATCAACATTTAAGTCGATTCATAAAAAACTGGTGTAATCTCTCTTACCCGGCTTCCTTCGAGCTCAGCATTTTGGCCCAAATGAGATCAGTTTCGATGGGCTCCTCGCGTGGATTCGTTGAACTGACTTGGAGCATCAGACTCTCGCAAGGGGCACCAGTCAGTGTGGCTAGTCCTTCAATGGCCCGCCCAGCCTGCAGGGCAAAGTAAGAGCCATGCAGCTTGGCCAGAGCTTTCTCGATCAACGCAACCCACAGCTGCTTTCTCTGGGCCTGTTCACAACAGAAGGATGTGGTCAGGTGCACTACGCAAAGGTCTCCCGAGCATTTGCAAACAACAACAACTTGCATTTATATAGCGCCTTTAACATAATAAAATTTCCCAAGGCACTTCACAGGAGCATTATCAGGCAATATTTGACACCGAGGCACATAAGGAGATATTAGGCCAGGTGACCAAAAGCTTGGTCAAAGAGGTAGGTTTTAAGGAGCATCTTGAAGGAGGAGAGAAGGGTAGAGAGATTTAGGGAGGGAATTTCGGAGATTAGACAGCTGAAGGCACGGTCACCAAGCATTTGCAAAGGCAGCAGCATTTACCTGTGAAAGTTTAGAATTTACCCAATACCAAGAACAAGCAAATAAAAATGGGCTGCAAAAGTTTAAGCCCCGTGCATCTGATTCTGAGAGTGTCGCCCCGGTGAGCTGCAAGTGCTGAAGCTCCATTCAATAATACACAACAGGCCATCATAATTAGGCACATATGGGACAGGAAGCGTTACTCTACTTGTTCCAGGGTTTAAGGAGAATTTTTTTCTGTGGCCATGGGGAGTGGAAGTTGTGGGGTGCGATGTTGCTGAACAGTACAGGGGGAGCTTAGGCTGTTACCATCGCCACACGACACCCCCTGATGATCTGCACAGCCTGCAAACTGCTGGAGCGCACCAGACAGTCACAGAAATGGTGTGCTCCTCATGTACTTTTGATTTAATTAGAAGGTACCCTCATTCTTCAGATATTTCATATTGATATTCTCCCCTCCATCTCTGCAGTAATTGAGAGGATTGGCCTACGGTAACTTGCCCTTCGATTCTCCCTAAAGCCCACGGGCAGCCAGCTTGCCATCCCACACTGCCTACCAAAAGATCACAATATTAATCTGGCTGCCAACTTCAATTAGAAAATACAGTGTCCTCTAAACTTGTGACCTCAGATTATGCACTGTAATTAGTGGAATTACTGTTATGCAAACTAGATAATTAGGCACATATGGGACAGGAAGCGTTAACACCTCGGGAGATACCCACAAATTAACATCTCAACAAATTCAGGACAAAGTTCACAGACGGATTACTTTAATCTGCAGAAAACATTCCTATTAAAAATGAAATATGAATTCTGCTCCCACCCACTGAAAGCCATCTGCCCGGTTGGATAAATGCTCTTGTTTCTATCCAAGTGCACAGCTGAAGCTCAGCGCAGATGAATAGTCCGACATTTCCTTTTGATGGGGGAAAACCAGAGATGGCGTCTGAAACCAGCACTGCAATTTCTAGAAACAAGTGAAACTTGAACAGTTTTTGGAGTTGAACCTGTCTGTAAGCCAGACAAAGTACAGTAGGCCTCCTGGCAACATGGTCAAGCACTGTGAGAACAGGACCACTGGGAACGATCCAGCATGAGTGGCAACAAATCTACTTGTGTCCTGAGGTTGAACAAATAGGAGAAATTGAAAATCTTGCATTTACATTGTGCCTCGTCACATCTTTCAGAGTACAGTGACTGCTGTTACGTAGGAAGTCATTTTGTTTGGAATTTTAAAAAAAACGATAGCACTATATGAACGGATAGCGGTAACATTGATCAAAGCAGTAAGATAAATCGGCCAGCCTGCCTTGTTCCAGAGATGCAGGAACGGAGAAAACAGAAGAAAATGAAGAGGAGGGTAGAGAAGGAAAATTTGGAGTAGGAACTGACTGCGATGAGGACTTTTTTGTAGTTATGGTGACTGTAATACAGGTTGTTGGTAAAAATACAAGCTATTTTAATCATTGTCAATACAAAAACTGCCATTGCTCGTAGGTAACCAGCAGCCTGTATCCTATGCTCTATTACATTGTACATTCAATGTTAGTGCCACTTACACCGTTTTGGATTGAAACGGCTTGAAAGTAAATTTGCATTTAGCCAAGTTTATGCATAGTAACGTGTGTGAATCAGCTCGATTGCACCACCGAGTCTATCAATTGTCACTTGTACAGCACTAATTTCATTTTATAGCTTATTATGTTTTGTCCTGCTGTGCTATTGCATGCTACAGAAAAATCATTATTAAAGGACTCCAGTAGTTTATTTTTTATATACAATTTTATGAAAAGATTTCAATTTCTAAATGATTATGACTGCTGGTAGAGTGTAGAAGTAGTCATTAGGAAGCGAATTCTAGCCAGGAAAAGTGTTCACCCCAGCTGTCTATTTAAGAATGACATTTTAACGATTTTGCATGGTAACTTGGAATTACCAGAGCACTTTGAAGGTGACAGCTTTCATTGCAAAAACACTCAGTACATAAATGACAGAGACACAACATGCTTCTCATGAGAACGATTTAAAACTTAGTGTCCCAGTTAGATTAGAGGGCCTTCACTTGCTAATTAAGGTCAGGAAAGGCAGGATGGAGAAAGGATTTTTTTTTTTTGAAAGCACTTTCTGGGCAGTGGCATTTTAATTCATCAACACTTCGCATTGCATTTGAAATAGTGATACAAAATATAAACTGGTCTATGCAATGGGAATCATTGCCATGAAATGATCATGGACCTTCCCCAAGCATCTTACACAATCAACTATCTGCATCATTCATTTATCTTTGAAAGGATGGAATTTTCTCCTTTCACAACACTTTGAGCACGGCCTACCTACATTAACAGCAAAAAGCTTGTGATTTTTTAATAATTTATTCTCAGAATGTGGGCGAAAGTGCCAAGGCCATATTTATTGTGTGTTCCTGCTTGTCCAGAGAAAGCTATTGAATGTTGTCCTTGAACCTCTGCAGTCAATGTTGTGAAGGTGCTCCCACACTGCCGTTAGGTAGGGAGTTCCAGGGTTTTTACCCAGCAATACATTTCCCAGTCAGGATGGTTTGTGATGTGGAGATGCCGGTGATGGACTGGGGTGGACAAATGTAAGGAGTCTTACAACACCAGGTTATAGTCCAACTGTTTTATTTGAAATCACAAACTTTCGGAGGCTTCCTCCTTCGTCAGGTGAGTGTAGGATTCCATAAAGTAGGATTCCATAAAGCTATACCTTTATGGAATACCTACACTCACCTGATTGAGGAGGAAGCCTCCGAAAGCTTCTGATTTCAAATAAAACTGTTGGACTATAACCTGGGATGGTTTGTGACGTGGAGGGGAACTTGGAGGGGACAGTTTTCCCACAACGTTGCTGCTCTTGTCCTTCTTGGTGGTAGAGGTCACAGAGGGGGGGGGGGGGGGGGGGGGAAGTGCTATCAAGGTGACCTTGGCGAGTTGCTGTAGTGCATCCTTAGATCATACACACTGCAGCCACAGTGTGCCAGTGGTGGAGGGAGTAGTTACTGAGTCCAGGGGCAGGAACGCCGATCAAGCAGACTGCTGTTTCCTGGATGCAGGAGCTCCTTGTGTGTTACAGTCCTGGCTTGAGTAGATGGTGGAGAGACTTTGAGAAGTCAAGTGGTGAACCACTCAGAGTACCCAATCTGCACCATGTTCTTGTAGTCACATTGTTGGTGCGGCTGGTCCAGATAAGCTTCTGGTCAATGGTTATTCCCAGGTTGTCAATGTTGGGGGAACTCGGCAATAGTGCAGTCATTGAAAGTCAAGGGGAGATAGTTGGGCCTTTCCTTGTTGGAGATAGGCATTGCCTGGTACTTATCATACAATCATAAAGTTACGGCACAGAAGGAGGCCATTTGGCCCATCGAGTCTGTGCTGGCCAAAAAAAGAGCTATCCAGCTTAATCCTACTTTCCAACACTTGGTCCGTAGACATGTAGGTTACAGCACTTCAAGTGCACATTCAAGTACCTTTTAAATGAGTTGAGGGTTTCTGCCTCTACCACCCATTCAGGCAGTGAGTTCCAAACCCCCACCACCCTCTGGGTGAAAACATTTCTCCTCAACTCCTCTCTAATCCTTCTACCAATTACTTTAAATCTATGGCACCTGGTCACTGACCCCTCTACTAAGGGAAATAGGTCCTTCCTATCCACTCTATCTAGTCCTGTCATAATTTTATATACCTCATTAAATCTCCCCTCAGCCTCCTTTGTTCCAAAGAAAACTACCCCAGCCTATCCAATCTTTTCTCATAGCTAAGATTCTCCAGCTCGGGCAACATCCTTGTAAAACTCCTCTGTACCCTCTCCAGTGCAATCACATCTTTCCTGTGATGTGGTGATCAGAGCTGTATGCAGTACTCAAGCTGTGGCCTAACCAATGTTTATGCAGTTCCAGCATAACCTCCCCGTTCTTATTTTCTGTGCCTCGGCTAATAAAGGAAAGTATCCCGTATGCCTTTTTAACCACCTTATCTACCTGTCCTGCCAACTTCAGCGATCTGTGGACATGCACTCCAAGGTCCCTTTGTTCCTCTACACCTCAGTATTCTCCCATTTATTGTGTACTCCCTTGCCTTGTTGGCCTTCCCCAAATGCATTACCTCACACTTCTCTGGATTGAATTCCATTTGCCACTTTTCTGCCCACCTGACCAGTCCATTGATATCTTCCTGATGGCTACAGCTTTCCTCCTCACTATCAAAGACATGGCCAATTTTTATATCATCTGCAAACTTCTTGATCAAGCCCCCACATTCAAGTCCAAATCATTAATATATACCACAAAAAGCAAGGGACCAAGTACTGAGCCTTGCGGGACCCCACTGGAAACAGCCTTCCAATCTCAAAAACACCCATCAACCATTACCCTTTGCTTCCTGCCACTGAACCAATTTTGGATCCAACTAGCCACTTTCCTTTGGATCCCATGGGCTTTTACTTTTTTGACCTTATGGGGTGTGAATGTTACCTGCCACTTGTCAGCTCAAGCCTGGTTGTTGTCCAGGTCCTGCTGGAGGCTGGCAAGTACTGCTTCATTATCTGAAGAGTTGTGATTGGAGCTGAACACTGTAGAATAGTCAGCAAGCAGCTCCACGCCTGACTTTATGATGGAGAGAAGGTCATCAACGAAGTAGCTGAGGCCACTGTCCTGAGGAACTCTTATAGTGTCTTGGGGCTGTGATGATTGGTCTCCAACAATCACAAGCATCTTCCTTTATGCCAACTATATTAAAGGAATTGTACTTGCATCCCATTTTGTACTTGCATGGGATAGGCAGAAAGCCTAGGTAGGGATTTGTTGCACCAAATAAAAAAAGAAACCACCTTTTGCAGGAATATAGAATAAGGACCATTCACTGATCCATCCTTATGGCAGATAAAGTAGCGACTGTCAACCACTTACTAATCCTTCAGGCCAAGTCCAGGGTCAAAGGTTTTACTGGGAACAACCTTAAATTGGACGAGTAACAGTTTTAAATTTCACTCTCTAAGGTCCAAATAGGGGATTTTGATCCTGAAACACCAAACATCTCTACAAATCATCCCTGTGGGAAGGAGACTAAACCTAGAAGGTCAGGCATCACGCGTTAATTGGAGAGGACAGGTTGCTTTGTGCCTGTAGCACAGGACCAGTGCATTACTGTGTTTGTGAAAGATGAAAAGTCTGTTTGTGAAGATTTGGTATCTGTCCTCAATTCTGGCTGCTGCCTTGATCTAGTTACTAAAAGGATGAAGACTGTACTCAAAATCTTTGAGCAGATATGATTCCTTATTTGTGCACCATGTTCCCCATATCCCCAGCAATGTACAGCAGCTCTGACCCGAAACCACACCTTCCTCCTCGGGAAGCAAAATTGCCTTCTTTGCACAGGCCACTAAGACGTGCCGTATCTAAAAGCTTGCCAGAGGTACAGCAGATGATGATATGTGGGACTACCTTTATCTAAGTGTTCTGCTGAAGCATTTCAAAGCATCAAAGCACTTAGGCTGCTTTTCTGGTGGGATGATTTGAAAGGGATTTGCTGCATCCAATATCTGCGTTGGAAGGTGATAGGAAGCAGTCCTCCAAACTGGCATTTGGGTACCCCAGGCAGCATATCCAGACAGCAATTCCTCCATTGAACTCGAGGGATCAGATGCCCCTGTGCAAACACCTCAATGTTTCCCTCAAGATGCAGAAGAAACTATCACCCTTTCCCAACTGGTCTTTATTCTAATTGGATCCCCACGAGATTCATCGCCACCACCATCACTGCCACCACCATTACCTCCACCGCCATCGCCACCATCACCACATGCATCCAGTTCCACTGTCGTTAAACCACCACTGAAACTTCTGCTGCACAGGAGGGGAGGAAGAAGAGTGGCAGGGGTAGAGTGATAGGGGATTCAATTGTAAGGGGAACAGATAGGCGTTTCTGCAGCCGCAAACGTGACTCCAGGATGGTATGTTGCCTCCCTGGTGCTAGGGTCAAGGATGTCACGGAGCGGCTGCAGGGCATTCTGGAAGGGGAGGGTGAACAGCCAGTAGTCGTGGTCCATATTGGTACCAACGACATAGGTAACAAAAAAAGGGATGGGGTCCTGCAAGGTGAATTTAAGGAGTTAGGAGATAAATTAAAAAGCAGGACTTCAAAGGTAGTGATCTCAGGATTACTACCGGTGCCACGTGCTAGTGAGTATAGGAACAGGAGAATAGACGGGATGAATGCGTGGCTGCAGGGATGGTGTAGGAGGGAGGGATTTAGATTCCTGGGACATTGGGACCGGTTCTGGGGAAGGTGGGACCTGTACAAGCGGGACGGGTTACACCCGAGCAGGACCGGGACCAATGTCCTCGCGGGGGTGTTTGCTAGTGCTGTTGGGGAAGGTTTAAACTAGAATGGCAAGGGGATGGGAACCTGAGCGGGGAGTTAGAAGGGAATAAAGTTGAGAGCAGCAAGAGAGGGGAAGACCTAGGGGAAATCTACAATACAAATAGTACAAACAGTTGTTCAAGAACAAGTGAAAGGGAAAAGCGTAGAGCAGCGGAAAGAAAGTGTACTTTAGGCACGACAGATAAAATAAAAACTAGAAGGCGTAAGGCGATTAACCCAATATCAAAGCTGTGGCAGGGGGTTGGGAACCTGAGCAGGGAGACAGAGGAAAGCGTGTCAGGAAGGGACAGAAGGTATGGAGTAAAAGGTGAAGTGTTAAAAAAGGAAAAAGCAGGAACTAAGTGTCACAAAACATATTTGAAAGTTCTTTATCTGAATGCACGTAGCATTCGTAACAAAATGGACGAGTTAACGGCACAAATAACTACGTATGGGTATGATCTTGTGGCCATTACAGAAACATGGCTGCAGGGTGACAATGACTGGGAATGAAATATGCCAGGGTATTTAACAATCAGGAAGGACAGGCAGGAAGGAAGGGGAGGTGGGGTGGCTATGTTAATAAAGGAAGGAATCACTGTAATACAGAGAAATGATATTGGGACAAAGGATCAGGATAATGAAACAGTTTGGGTAGAGATAAGGAATAATAAGGGGAAAAAAACACTAGTGGGCATAGTATATAGGCCTCCTAATAGTTGCAACTCTGCTGGAAGAAGTATTAATCAGGAAATAGTCAGGGCACGTAATAAGGGAAGCGCTATAATTATGGGGGATTTTAACTATCATATTAACTGGACAAATCAAATTGGGCAGGGCAGCCTTGAGGAAGAGTTTATTGAGTGTATTAGGGATGGATTTCTTGAGCAGTATGTAACTGATCCTACAAGGGGGCAAGCAACCTTGGACCTGGTCCTGCGTAATGAGCCAGGATTAATTAATAATGTCCTAGTTCAGGATCCCCTTGGAATGAGTGACCATAACTTGGTTACATTCCATATCCAATTAGAGGGCGAGAAGGTTGGTTCTCAAACAAGCGCACTGAGCTTGAATAAAGGAGACTATGATGGTATGAGAGCGGAATTGATTAAAGTGGACTGGGAAAATAGATTAAAGGGTAAGACGGTACATGAACAGTGGTGTTCATTCAAGGAGTTATTTTACAACTTTAAAAAAAAAAATTCCACTGAGGAAAAAAGGGTGTAAAAGAAATGACAGCCATCCATGGCTAAGTAAAGAAATTAAGGATAGTCTCCGACTAAAAACATGGACATATAAGGTAGCCAAACTTAGTGGGAGGATAGAAGATTGGGAAGTCTTCAAAAGACAGCAAAAAGTAACTAAAGGATTAAGAAAGGGAAGATAGATTATGAAAAGAAATTAGCAAAAAATATAAAAACAAATAACAAGAGTTTCTACAGTTAGATAAAAAGAAAAAAGGGTGGCTAAGGCAAATGTAGGTCCCTTAGAGGATGAGACCGGGAAATTAATGGTGGGAAACATGGAGATGGCAAAAATGCTGAACAAATATTTTGTTTCAGTCTTTACGGTAGAGGACACTAAGAATATCCCAACACTGGACAAATAGGGGGCTCTGGGGGGGGAGGAGCTAAATACGATTAAAATCACTAAGGAATTGGTACTCAGTAAATTAATGGGACTCAAGGCGGATAAATCCCCTGGACCTGATGGCTTACACCCTAGGGTCTTGAGGGAAGTGGCAGTAGGGATTGTGGATGCTTTGGTAATAATTTTCCAAAATTCTCTGGACTCAGCAAAGGACCCGGCAGATTGGAAAACTGCTAATTTAACACCCTTATTTAAAAAGGGTAGTAGGCAGAAGGCTGGAAATTATAGACCAGTTAGCCTAACATCTGTGGTGGGTAAAATTTCAGAGTCTATTATTAAGGAGACAGTAGCGGGACATTTGGATAAACATAATTTAATAGGACAAAGTCAGCATGGCTTCATGAAGGGGAAGTCATGTCTGACAAATTTGCTTGAGTTCTTTGAGGACATAACGTACAGGGTGGATAAAGGGGAACCAGTGGACGTAGTGTATTTAGACTTCCAGAAGGCATTCAACAAGGTGCCACATAAAAGATTATTGCTCAAGATAAAGAAGCACTGGATTGGGGGTAATATTCTGGCATGGGTGGAGGATTGGTTATCTAACAGGAAGCAGAGAGTTGGGATAAATGGTTCATTCTCGGACTGGCAACCAGTAGCCAGTGGTGTTCCGCAGGGGTCGGTGCTGGGTCCCCAACTCTTTACAATCTATATTAACGATTTGGAGGAGGGGACTGAGTGTAACATATCAAAGTTTGCAGATGATACAAAGATGGGAGGGAAAGTGGAGAGTGAGGAGGACATAAAAAACCTACAGGGGGATATAGACAGGCTGGGTGAGTGGGCGGAGATTTGGCAGATGCAATACAATATTGGAAAATGTGAGGTTATGCACTTTGGCAGGAAAAAAATCAGAGAGCAAGTTATTATCTTAATGGCGAGAAACTGGAAAGTACTGCAGTGCAAAGGGATCTGGGGGTCCTAGTGCAAGAAAATCAAAAAGTTAGTATGCAGGTGCAGCAGGTGATCAAGAAGGCCAACAGAATGTTGGCTTTTATTGCTAGGGGGATAGAATATAAAAACAGGGAGGTATTGCTGCAGTTATATAAAGGTATTGGTGAGACCGCACCTGGAATACTGCATACAGTTTTGGTGTCCATAATTAAGAAAAGACATACTTGCTCTCGAGGCAGTACAAAGAAGGTTCACTCGGTTAATCCCGGGGATGAGGGGGTGGACATATGAGGAGAGGTTGAGTAGATTGGGACTCTACTCATTGGAGTTCAGAAGAATGAGAGGCGATCTTATTGAAACATATAAGATTGTGAAGGGGCTTGATCGGGTGGATGCGGTAAGGATGTTCCCAAGGATGGGTGAAACTAGAACTAGGGGGCATAATCTTAGAATAAGGGGCTGCTCTTTCAAAACTGAGATGAGGAGAAACTTCTTCACTCAGAGGGTTGTAGGTCTGTGGAATTTGCTGCCCCAGGAAGCTGTGGAAGCTACATCATTAAATAAATTTAAAATAGAAATAGACAGTTTCCTACAAGTAAAGGGAATTAGGGGTTACGGGGAGCGGGCAGGAAATTGGACATGAATTTAGATTTGAGGTTAGGATCAGATCAGCCATGATCGTATTGAATGGCGGAGCAGGCTCGAGGGGCCGATTGGCCTACTCCTGCTCCTATTTCTTATGTTCTTATGTTCTTATTAATATTCAAAATTTGAAAATTAGGCTAATTTCTTTCCACTGGGGGTCCATTATTATCTGAAGATTTATCATTTGTTACTCAAACCTACTGGTGAAGTGAATGCAATATATTCTACACCATAAAACCTAGCAGATTAAAGGAGCAAAATACCACACACATGAACAGTCATTAAACAATTTTTAAACCAAACAGACTTAATTTTGAGATGGTAACCAACCGGAAAATTGGCACTTGGGAAAAACACTGGCAAGTAGCAAAATTGTATAAGAGCTGTTTTACTTAGGAACAGGAGGAGGCCATTCAACCCCTCGAGCCTGTTCAGCCATTCAATTAGATCATGGCTGATCTGTACCTCAACCTCATTTACCCGCCTTTGCTCCGCATTCCTGAGAGGCAGCCCTGCTTGATTCTATGCTTACAATCTATGCTAGACAGGATCATGCGTTGCTGCTGAAGAAAAGCTGAAGCATAAAGCCCACTTACCTGAGAGAAGAGAAGATAACCGTATTCATCGCATGGTAACATGTCATCCACCAGCACTGTTATCCAGGTCCCGTCCTTACACAGCCGCACCTGGTAGGCTCCTTCATGGCAGATAGTCCGAGTGATCATTACCCTCTCTACCAGCTCAGGCCGTTCAGCAAGCACAGCAAGTGCACTCAGAAACCTAGCACAGAGCACAAGAGGTCACTCAGGGAGAGGTCGCTAAAGTGAACATCAGGATTTTATACACACTACATCTCAACGAGGAAAATAAAGCACACACACTACAAAAGTGATGATGCACAAAACTGAAGTAAATTAAATAAAAGCAGAAAACACTGGAGATATGCAGAAAGGGACTGGCTAAAATTTCAACTAAGAACCTATTTGAACAATAGTTCTGATGAAAGTTCCCACCCAAAACTTTCCTCATTACAGATGCTATTGACCTAAATTTTTATTTTTTTCCCCAAATTCCCAGCATTTTTAGTTTTCACTTTTTAAAAAATGCACCAATCCTCCCTCCCTTTCTTTGAACTTGTGGATTTTGAAAATGGTTCAAAGATTTCTTCTGTAGCAATACAGAATGGACAGAGGAGGAAGGCAACCCGATTCCAGTGCCATTCCTCAGCCAGCATTTAGGGGATGTGAGATAACGGTCTGGGGGTAAATCTGATCATTTCCCCTTCCCCTGTTGTGGGGAAATAACCAGCCTCTACTTCCCCTGCCCTGTCCCGACATCACAGCCGAGATGGAGAGTTCATCACACAGGTGGGTGTAACCCTGGGCACCATCCTGTACTCTACCCAAATGTAACAGTAGGCAACAGGAATGTTTATTTCAAAGAAGCATTACCCCGAGCTTGGATTAATTCACCAGACGTCGTATAGTGTTTGTTTCATAGCAGCAACTGGACAAAGCAAAGGCTTTGCTGGTTACAGCATTCCCATTAGCAGACTTCTGCTGTGCTACTATTTGGTCAAAAGGAAGGCAAAGTTAAAGACTGGAATTGGGAAAGTTTCCAACTTTTTCCTTTTGCTTCCTAATTCCCACCAACACAGCGCTGAGAAATTGTGGTATAAGCAGCAAAGGGCCACGGGATACAGATCAAAATTCAGTATGATCTGGGCAGGAGATGCTGACATCAGCTTGTAGTGATGCAAAAAAAATAAAATTCAAAGGGCTGCAAATTACCTTTGAAGACATTGCTGCAGAATCAGTTCAGAAGGATTAATGCAAGCACCAGTCCCCTCAAACGGCATGCATAGAAATGATGCAGAAGCTGCCAGGTTCTACCCCGGCCTAATCTACATACTGCCCAGGCAGGAGGTGCACCTGTGCACGTACCAGCAATTCCCCAACAGCCCCTGCGAGATGTCGGATGGACGCGGGGTCCTGAAGATGGACCATTTGACGCTCCGATCTTTGAAATTGTTGCAGCTAATTTCATGGGGCCGCAGCCACTGCTTCACTCTCTGCTGTACACTGTCGCCCTCCGGGAACCCCACAGATTGCGGGCCTGGGGGAAAACTGTCATCCACAAAATTCACGTTGTTCTGAAAGAGAGAGCATCGGACTTCTTTTAGGAATCAGGATAAAAATACATGGCAAAATATTGTACTGCGTATAATCTCTTCATCTCCACCCAGCAGCAGTGTATGTTTCATATCAACAGACCGTGGGGGTTTCCTATTGCCCACAACCCCCCACCCCCTGATAGTGAGCTCTCTTTCTTAGCCATGCCACCATGATGAGGAAACTGAAGGTCAGGTCACACCCCAGAAGGAGGGGAGAATCGTCCCTTGGGCAGCACCACACATTTCCTAATGGCTGTTCTTAGGTTAACTTTAGCTGGGAACAGGTCACACACTGACTCACTCTCTTGATCATGGTGTGGGGATCAGAGAGAAACAAGGGATTGCAGGGGACAAATACCTCAAGAAAAAGATGTTTGAAGTCTTACCAGGAGTTGAAACTTAAAATGCACAATTTTTTTGTGCCTAATTTAATTTTTTTTTCACATTGAACAGTTATCAAATTGGATGAATTTAATTTGAGGATTGCTGGTAGGTGCACGCTGTGGGACAGCTGAGATTTTAATTCCAGCAGGAGGCACTACAAATGACGTAGTGAAACAGAATCAGACTCCAGACCCCAAACAACCAGCAGGAGTGTGACTTAGCCATGTTATCAGGGAGAAAAGACTCTGGCTCTTCCCCCAGAGGGCGGGGAATCATTGAGTGAGTCACCTCCTGCCTCTCCTACCATCTCATCACACAGTAGCACTGGCAAGAGTCTGGGTGCAGATTACTCACTTGCAGTTTCGGCTGGGGTCTGTATGGTGTAGGGCCTCCTCAGCAAAAAAGTATACAAAACAACTGTTCCCAACCTCTTCCAAAAGAAACTCAATGAAGACAGGTTGTAGATTGGATGTTCAGATAGTTTTTCCCCTCACTCCCGAGCACAAGAGCAGGTGCCCGTAGGACAACTCAAGTGGGCTTCTCTCACTTGCACCTTAAAATCACCCTCCTTTTGAACTTTTATTGTGCCAGTTTTTATCCTCCTGTCTGCACCCAGACAGGGGGGGCAGTTCCGCAGACTGGGGTACAGTTCTGCGGGCTGCGGTACAGTTCGCCCGCCACCGGCAGCTCAAAGCAGATGCCATAATAGATCACTTGATGTTAAAGTGGATCGTGAAGTCCTGTTTGCTAAGCTCATGATTCACTAATTCCCGTTCCTGATTTAATGGTACTGTAATAAACTCTTCTTGCAGTTTATAGAAAGGTCAGCACAGAAGTCAGTGATTCAGATCCTTGGGCCTGTGACACTGCTAACTTTATACTGGAGCGAACTACTTCAATCCTAGGCCCTGTTCTTTACCTTCAGATTTATCTAAACCCTGTTAAATACTGTGACTGACTCACTGTGCTTCAGTAGCCCCTTGTGGTAATGCATTCTACCTTCTCATAACCCTTTGTGTGGAAGAAACCTCCCACTTTACACTTCTGATTCTAATCCCAAACTTATGTCCCTGTTATATTTTTAAGTTTATTTTCACTGTTACAAAAATCCTTAAGTAAAAGCTTTTTAACAATGGAAAAGTGAGAGCCCAAAGCAGGAACGTCGCTACAAAGGGAGAAACGGGATAGAGCAACCTTAGATAAGACAGGGGAAAAGGAACACACCATTACAACAGAGGGAAAACCAGGATATGGGAATATCATAACAGGGGTAAATACGGCTAGAAAGGAAGAAAATAAAACTCTTGACCATCCAGCTACCCTTTCTAGAAAGTGAATGTCGAGTTTGGCTGTGCTGCCCAAAGAGTCGAACAGCCTGCCAACACTCACAGGTGGGTCTATACGTGAAGAATGGTCCCTCGGCTCAGGTACCAGAGGACTGCTGGTGCCCATGAACTTGCAACCCAGCAAGGAGTCAGCACCTTCAGGGAGGAGGGGGGGAAATCACTACTGCACCAAGGGTTTGTTGTGTGTGCATGAGTCACACACACACGGGTTTGCAAGTTGTAAAAACGTGCACAAAGAGGCATCAGATTTTGAGATAATTAACTTCAGAGGTTATATGTACCTCAACCAAACATCCATAAACGTACAGCGATGATTACCCCGGCACCCCAAGTTTTACATTTAGAACCACTTTCTACTGGCCATGCAATTGCACATTTGCTTGTTACTGACGCCTTGTGAAGTCACTCACATCAATGTCTATAAAGATCAGAAGCAATTACAGGAAGTTACAATGGACCTGAGTTGAGAACAATTCATTACAAAACATAATGTACACATGCACTGTTAGGGGAGCGCTAAGCAGATATTACCTCACAGAATATGAGGGATATTTGTGCAATTGAAGTGCAGGAGGATTTCTCAGTGAAGAAACAGTAACATGTTTAATGAATGTGCCAGAGACTTGGGTCTGTGGAACAACCAATTATGATAAAGACTGTACTGAAGTGATAAGATTTTGTTTAACACATTTTCCCAGCTGCACTTTGATAATTTTCATAAATTTCTTTACAAGCAATGATCAGAGGACAGAATCATCCCCAGACCAACTTCAAAGGGTATTTCATCCTGTAAAATCAGAGTGAATTCCCCCTTTCTTCCCGATAATGAGACCCTTCATCACACAAACATGGTCTTCGGGGCTCTGACAGTACGACCGACTCCAACAAATCAGTACACACAATGAATAAACCTGATCTAAACTCCATCACATGCGGTTTCACATTGCAAGAAACGAGCGGTCCCAGCACAGCACAGAGTCTTGATCCAAGCAGAACAAGCTCACAAGGCATCAGCCTCCAATTCTCAACATCCAGTGAGGGGCAGGGAGGGAGCTGAGCTACCCAATACTTTGGATTCTATTTGGATTGAGTTGTTGAATAGTGCAAGGATGTGCAAGATTAGCTGCATTTATATAAATCCTTATTCCAGCATAACATTTCTCAGCCAAGGAGACATGTATTTAATAAATTACAATGGTATGGGGTGCAGTACAATATCTACACTGAGAAATTCTATGCCCAGTAATCAGTGGTAAATTATTTTATGATCTTTCTTAAGTCTTCAAAGAGCCAGTGCTGTTACAGATTGAGATCTGAGCGAGCAATGGTGAGCCCAGGCCAACAGGGGGTGCTGCCTGTCTTGTACAGGAAACCATCATTGGACTACTCCACCGATCAATGTTAGAGGGAGGGCACATACTATGCTGTGAATTGATCAAGAGTTTACAAAAAGTACTAGCATTTACCGGGGCCTCTCCGTTTTCTCACGTTGCACAGTTTCACTGTAGGGACAGGCATATTGGGTAGAATTCTCCTCAACTTTCCATCAACGTAGAGATATACCGAGAGCCTTCCATTGCTTTCTCGGAACGCTGCCGACAGGCAGCTTCAGAGCACAAGAAGCCCAAGACCTAACACTTAGAGTCACGTGGTCATTCAGATGAATACAGCTGACCTTCGAACAATTAGTACTGTCTGTCCCTGGTAAGCGAGTTTTGTGGTAAATGCCAGGGCTTATGGCGCTCAGAAATGGAAAACATTTGAAACCAGTGACCCACGGGCACTCAAAGGGCTACATGGGAGTGGCCCTATGCAGTTTTAAATTGACAGTCTTGTTTCTGGAGCCACTTAATCAAATAGCAAGTTGGAGCTCGACAAGGATCAAGTAACCTGACCCAATAACAGAACTGAAAAAGTCCAGTATGAAATGATACCAGTCAAGAGTCATCTTCACCTCATACACATTAAAACAACAAAAAGAACATTTCAAACCTTTGTGACTTGCCCTAAACCCACCAGGGAGGGCAGTTTGTTATACAAGGGGTGGGCTTGAGTGGAATACTGGAAGGTTCGGTGCTTGTCCATGGCCTCGCCCCTCCCTATCTCTGTAACCTCCTCCAGCCCTACAACCCTTTGTGATCTCTGCATTCCTCTAATTCTGGCCTCATGCATATCCCTGATTTTCATCGCCCCACCATTGGCGGCTGTGCCTTCAGCTGCCTAGGCCCTAAGCTCTGGAATTCCCTCCCTAACCTTCTTCACCTCTCTACCTCTCTCCTCCTTTAAGTCACTCCTTAAAACCTACCTCTTTGATCAAGCTTTTGGTCACCTGTCCTAATATCTCCTTATGTGGCACAGTATCAAATTTTGTCTGATTACACTCGTGAAGCGCCTTGGGACATTTTACTACGTTAAAAGTGCTATATAAACGCAAGTTGTTATTGTGCCTCTGTTGTTTGTTTAAATAAACGGCCTGGATTCCGAAATCAGCTGCAAAACTGTGAAGTTTGCAGTCGACACTGAAGCAGGTAGTTGTGTAAAAGTTGTACAAAGGATTGGGATCATTTATCTAAATGGCCAGACAGATGGCAGATGAAATTTAATACTAACAAAAATGCAAAGCATTGTACAATGGAGGAAATATGTTCACATAAGTACAAAATGAATGGAATAGAATTACCACAAACACCCAAAGGGAGATAGAAGTTATAATGGACACCTCTCTGTCAATGTCTAGACAGTATGGTGAGGCAATTTTAAAAAAAGTTAACAAAACGCTGGGATACATGCAGCCAAAACAGTGTGATACAAACCTAATGAGGTTATATAATGCATTAGTCAGAGCTGTGGAGTCATGGACACCAATATTATCCTTTCAGGGCCACTGGGATGGACAATTAAGGGGGCCTTGCCATTGTCACCCACAACCCGAGGACAAACAAAAGAACTAGCAGTGGAGGGGGAGCAGGAAAAGAGCAATTCTAAATGAAGGGGAATTAGCCTATGGGGGAAAGCTCCAAAAAAACCTCAAACTTGTCAGCCAAGAAAGAAGACAGTTAAAGGGAACCCCATTGAAGTATATAAAGAAAGAACTCAGTCAGACACTAAGAAAATTTGACCTTTACTACTAAAATTTAAAGACATGGAATTGACAGGCTCCCCCAAAAGGTGTCCACGTGGCTCCACATGGCTCATTGGATGGTTGTCAGATCATTCTCTCTAGTCTCCAATCTTGATCTCTCTCTATAATTTACTAATTCTACTATAGTTAGCGCTTCTCCAGGTTTTTCTCCCTTGTTCCGTCTAAGCTGCAAAACACTTTCCTACGCTACTCATCCTGTCTAGATCCCCAGTGTGTTGGGGTTAAGACTCACCGCACCATTGTAACACATTTTTTCCCAGGACCTCAAAACTGTGGAACTTCTTACTTGGCTCAGTCTCTCCTTCCTCCTTCAACCTACAGGTGTTTTTAAAAACCTAAGCTTTGCGTTATCAAAGCCGGATTTACTCGGTCCTCTCTTTTACTCGATGCTTTGTGATGTCCTGCCTCTAACACTCTTAGCCAATTTAAGAACAAATTGGGGCCAGGGTCACAGAGGATAATGAGCAGTGCGACAACCCATCGAACCTCTGGCAATATTCAAACCAGTCCCGGAAGTGAAAGGCTGCTCTTCTAATCTCCTAGATTTGGGACTATCCTGGTCGGTATCGTTCAGTTACTCCATGGATAAACTCACTATGCCATCAGGACCACCAGAGTTAGAGAAAAACCCATTACTCACAGCAACTTGACTGCAATAATAATTCCTCTGGTCAAGGGATGTGTAGTTGAATTTTGTTTCCTATTTACTATAATTGGCTCTACTGAAATTTCATGAAGTAATCATGACCACGATGATTATACTGCACCTTGTAATAAACTGAACACCTACTGAAATTAAGTCAGGGTAATTCCAACTAAACCTTAGCAGTCACTAGTTCAGATCTGAATATTTCCTTCACCTAAGCAGCTTGTAAATTCTCATAAAAATACAAAAATCCATGAAAAACTGGACTCCTCACTCGACAAAATGACTTCCACGTTCAGACAAACAGGCTCGTGATTGCTGTGAGCGTTCTCTATAAATTGAAGGGTCTTTAACTTGTTTTCGGCCGAGTGCTCAACAACGCTTCATTCTAAGGACAAATTGCCCTTAATAAATTAGCTCGAGAATGTCGATAGCGAATACTCCCACAAGATCGCACATATCAAAGCAAGAGTGATATCCTCATTACTTGGCTGCAGATAATCTAATTCTTTAAAAATAGCCTCAACAGACCAGTCCACACTAAGGTCCATCTGTGTGAATCTCTTGTGTACACACACATTCCTTTTCTCTCTCTCTCTCCCTCTCTCTCCTCATCTATCCAAACCTTCCTCATCACAACACAGTGATGGTGAAACAGTGCCAAATTAGGACAGTTCTGTCCTGTGGTCCCATACCCATGGGGATTGGGACTGCCAAAATTAACTTCTTGCGTGACCTGGGGGCGCACACTATTACCAGATTTCTGCCCATATGAACCAATGTTGAGCGCCTTGAGAATTCTGCTTTCACTTTTCCCGTTTGTTACAGTAAGATCTCGCTGTGAATGCTGTGCAAAATACAGCAATATTTTCTTTGAATCTGATGTAGGACAAAGGCTTAAAAAATGCTTGTGATAAACTTTGAGGCAAATGCCCCAACAGATGGATGATTCCATGGAGAGTTTTCTCTTAAAATCAGGGTCACAACCCCATTAAGAGGTAAATAATGACAACATCAAATTACGGTGCAACGCACCAAGGGCTGCACGCTGCTTACTCCTAACTACAACAAACTAGAACATAAAGACAGACAGATTTGCATTTATATAATACCTTATCATGTCTCTCAAACACCCAAAGTGCTGACACAATGAATACAACAGCCATTTTGCATGAAGAACCACAATATGCACGACCAGCTGATCATTGTTTTTGGTCGTGCTGATTGAGGGAGGAATGTTGGTTAAGACATCAGGAAAACTCCTTGCTCTTCAAATTCAGTCTTAGGATGTTCAAAGCCCACTTGAACCACTGGAACAGACAGAGCGTTTAACATCTCTTTTTCAAGAATGGCCGTTCCGCTAATGCAGCACTTCTTCACTACCACACTGAAGAGAAAGCCTAGGTTATGGGCACAAGTCCTGATGTGGGGCTTGAACCTACAATTTTCTGATTCAAGAGGCAAGGGTGCTAGCAATAGAGTCATGCTGACATTCATATCCAACAATATGAATCAATACTGCTTTCACAACAAAGCTAGATTGGTCTATTCACCATCATGCCATTCAGCTGCTTTTACATAACCTGGATAAAGAAAACACAAGGTGAGCCAGCAGAACTGCTCCCACAGCATCTAGATCAGATAACACAGCTAATACACAGATAGTGCTAAGTGGCTGGGGTGAAGCTACAGCTCGAAGCTCAGAGGGGGGCATGCAGGCAATTAATAGGAATTAATTCACTGGAGTGGTTTTAACATCTTAAACCACAAGAGCAAAGATTGCTGCAACCAAGAAATTCAATTACTGCTTTAAACTATGCAGTCAGTTCCCCAAACAGCTTCCTGAGTAAATTACCATCTGATGTGGTATTAAACCACACAGACCAGGTTTGATTCCCAGGCTGCGCTGAGTGAACTGATCTGAGCTGTGGCAGCAGGTGCTACAATTGGCTTTGGTGCCCCAGAATCACTGACTAGCAATTCCGGCTGGGAAGTGATATGTAGATGGCAGGTGAAGACAAGGCCAAGCTCAGTTAATTCTCCCTCCATGATGGGAGTGCTTTGCTGGGTACTCACTGTCCAGGATCGCATGTGAATGGCTAGGGGTGAGCTACCAAGGGGCTGAGCCAACACCTTTAGATGATTGGGGGAAAATTATTACCTGCTGTACACCGTCAACAAGCTCATACTAACTACTACACAATATACACCACTGAACAGTTACTGTTCTTATAAACAAATATCCCTGAATTAGGGAAAACGTGTGCTGTTATAAAAAGGAGAATGAAGCTCTGGTGAAAGTGCAGAAAGATCGACAAGGTCAGAAATGGGGATGTTCGCCGATGATTGCACAGTGTTCAGTTCCATTTGCAACCCCTCAAATAATGAAGCAGTCCGTGCCCGCATGCAGCGAGACCTGGACAAATCCAGGCTTGGGCTGATAAGTGGCAAGTAACATTCGCGCCAGACAAGTGCCAGGCAATGACCATCTCCCTTTGACATTCAACGGCATTACCATTGCCAAATCCCCCACCATCAACATCCTGGGGGTCACCATTGACCAGAAACTTAACTGGACCAGCCACATAAACACTGTGGCTACAAGAGCAGGTCACAGGCTGGGTATTCTGCAGCGAGTGACTCACCTCCTAACTCCCCAAAGCCTTTCCACCATCTACAAGGCACAAGTCAGGAGTGTGATGGAATACTCTCCACTTGCCTGGATGAGTGCAGCTCCAACAACACTCAAGAAGCTCGACACCATCCAGGACAAAGCTGCCTGCTTGATTGGCATCCCATCCACCACCCTAAATATTCACTCCCTTCACCACTGGCGCACCGTGGCTGCAGTGTGTACCATCCACAGGATGCACTGCAGCAACTCGACAAGGCTTCTTCAACAGCACCTCCCAAACCCACGACCTCTACCACCTAGAAGGACAAGAGCAGCAGGCACATGAGAACAACACCACCTGCATGTTCCCCTCCAAGTCACACACCATCCCGACTTGGAAATATATCGCCGTTCCTTCATCATCGCTGGGTCAAAATCCTGGAACTCCCTTCCTAACAGCACTGTGGGAGAACCTTCACCACATGGACTGCAGCGGTTGAAGAAGGCGGCTCACCACCACCTTCTCTAGGGCAATTAGGGATGGGCAATAAATGCTGGTCTTGCCAGCGACGCCCATATCCCATGAATGAATAAAAAAAAACTATAATTGGGATGATGCAACTATCAGGAAAGACTGAGCAGGCTGGAGTCCTTTTCTCTGGAAAAGAGAAGACTAATAGGAGACCTGATAGAGGTCTTTAAAATTATGAAGGGGTTTGATCGGATGGATATGGAGAAACTGTTTCCACTTGTGGGTGAGTCCAGAACAAGGGGGCATAAAAAGATAGCCATTAGCAGATCAAAGAAAGAATTTCCTTACACAGAGTGGTGAGAATGTGGAACTCGCTGCCACATGGAATGGTTGAAGCAGAGAGCATTGATACATTTTAAGGGGAGGCTTGATGAATCTATGAGGGAGAAGGGGATAGAGGGATCTGGGGGCAGGGTGGGAAGAGGTAGTTAGAGTGGGAGGAGGCTCGTGTGGAGTATAAACACCAGATGGACCAGTTGGGCTGAATGAACTGTTTCTAAACTGTAAATTCTATGTATCTTCCTATATGTATCACACAAGTTAATTTAAGAAAATTGGCTGATGTTGAATTCTGTAGAGTAATTTATTCCTGCCCCAGTCACATTTGCTAATTTGCAGAATTTGGAACACCAGGAAGTGTGCTCTGGGTCACACCGCTAGTTACATGTGAAAGACCTGCACACTGCTGATTTATTAGTGTTGTATAAAGGGACAGCCTACAGCAGCTGAATTCATTGCTGATCCTTACCCATATTTTCATTGGGTCTTCCTGGGACTCCATCCTGTGCCAGAAAGCTGCAAAGTGTTGTAGTGGAACATTCTGATTGAGCACAAACTCATTCACAGGGTAGAGAAAGCCATTTTAGGGAAATGAATACGTGGAATTGACAGTACAAGAAGTAGCATCAGTGTCTGAGGTGTTACTGTGAAGAGGATTTTTCTCACTAATTAGCAACATTGGGACTGAATTAGCCCTCATCCCCACCCTCCTTTACATCTCATAGGTTTTCTGCCATTCCACAGACAGAGGAGAGGGGACTGGGCAGGTGAGCTGCTTCCTGGCCTCAGCAAGCCAGCAGGACATTCAGGGAGGTGTGGGCTAAGCTGCTAAGTGAATAAAGTGCAACTAGTCATCCTGAGCAACAATCTAACAAGGCACTTCGAGCTCCATTAATAAACTGGACTTCTCAGGAAGCTGAATTAGTGAAGTGATTTCAGACATCAACCTGACTTAGTTGTGCTGGCACAAGACAAAGAACCAATTCTACAATGATCCCTATTAGGAAGGTTTATCAGCGCATCGACTGGCAGCTGCACTGACCAGAGAGGATGGAGGGAATGAAGCGAAGAGGACTCAGTAAAACAGACTTACAATGCTGGAAACAATGATCTGTGCTGCCACGTACATAAACTTCACCTCCTTGATGTTAATTGTTGCACAGGTTATGTGTCTTCACGCATGGTCTGTCAGACAGGTCACGTGCTGCAGACCAGTTAGAGTTTACAGGGGAATTCATTCTAGCTTTTTGATTTGCTGCCAATATTGATTATAGTTCTAAATAACTTGAATAAACTTGCGAGTATATAGTGAGTCAAAATAAGTTATTTCTTGATGAGTAAAAATGGAAATTAAAGAAAGGACAAAACTCACCCACAAAGGATCCATTTCATTGTTTGGGTTCTAGTCACCCAGACAAAAGAGAGACATTCCAGCCCTAGGGACAGTGCAGAGAAAATACTGATCCCAAGCATCGTAGGACTGAGTTATAAGGAAAGACTGGAGAAAGTGGAGACTTTCAGCTTTGAAAGAAGGCAACAGATATATAAGGTCGGCCATTTAGGACTGAGGTGAGGAAAAATTTCTTCACTCAGAGGGTGGTGATTCTTTGGAATTCCATACCCCAGAGGGCTGTGGCTGCTCAGTCACTGAGTATATTCAAGACTGAGGTTGATAATTTTTTGGACACTAAGGGTGTTATAAATGGATAGCCATGTGGTAAAGGATAGAATACGAGATCCTGGTCTTTAGTTGCTTCCAAGCTTTTATTCATAAGAGATTCCCCTTACACACACACCACACCCTAGATAAGCTCTCTCATATATGGATACAAGACAGCCCCAATTGATACACACCACCTAAATACAATTAACACTAATTGATATAAATCATAAATACAATTAACAAAGGGAACCAAGGTAAATGGGGATAGGATGGGAAAGTGGAGTTGAGGTAGAAGATCAACCATGATCTTATTGAATGGCGAAGCAGACTCGAGGGGCCATTTGGCCTACTCCTGCTCCTATTTCTTATGTTCTTATAAGATAGCGAAAAGACAAGTTCTTTTTCACACACAGAATGATCAACACATCTAGATACAGAGGTGGAGGCGAAAACTCTGGAATCATGTCCAACAGTTGGATGCCATGCTGGGCGGCTACGGATTCCTCCAAGGTCAGGAGTGTCCCAACGTCAGCCCTTGAGCATTTGAAATGAAGCTCTATTTGTGCTTCTATTTTTTACCCGCTGAGTTATCCCTTTCCAATGTCATCATTGAGGGTTTGGAAAAGGCGGTTCTAAATGTTGTTGCCTCATTGGTAGATAAATCTCAAATCAGAGCAGTGAGATCTTTTGGTACCCACAGGTGAAAATTAAGCAAATTAATGGGATCGTGGATCTAAACCATCCATGTAGCTCCGGGGCTCCATACTACACACGCCAGTTCTAGATGGCTGAGCTATCTTGTCACAACAAAAATTCAATGCCAAAATTAGCTGTTTCAGGAAAAACCTGATGAGAAGTATTGCTAACCACAGAAAGCAAAATACTTCAGATTTCTAGCATCTGCAATAAGAACAGAAATGCTGGAAACACTCAGGTCAGTCTGCATCTGTGGACCTGGAAGGTCATCGAGCTGAAACGTTTCTCTCTGACCTGCTGAGTATTTCCAGCATTTTCTGTTGTTTAACATGGCACTAATTCTTTTAGTGGATCAAAGCACTAAGATGTTTACTGCAGTAGAAACAGCGAGGTATGTCACACCTTCATCCAGGTTTTAGTGTCCTCTACAGATATTGATCTTCTCTCCTCCTCCTCCTCTGAAGGGACCAACTTTTATTGGAGTGCAGCCTCACGGGCACCAATAGCCCAAGTGGCCATTCTGCACGTGAATCAGGACAGTGACTATTGGTAGGCTTTCCAACCATGGGGGTTATCGCAGCTAAACCCGATGTGGTCCAGAGATGAGCAATTGGAGAGAACACTACAGAGCTTTGGTTGGAGACCATATGATGCTCAGCAGTGAGGGAGTCAGGAAGAATTATGGAGCGAGAAGAGAGACAGTTAAACAGAAGAGACAATTTTAAAAAACATTTGTTATTTGAATAAAAAGTTATTCACTGTATGTTTAAATGCATTAAATCTCCAATGCTGCACAATTGGCAGAGAATTTCCTAGGAATCAACTGCAAAGCATTAATTCTTCACTGTAAATATCATCACACATCAATGACTCAGAATACTCCGATGGCCGTTGTTGGCACAAAAACACAAAACTGAATAAATCACTATTAATCACTCCAGAAAATGACTGACATTATTTTAAATTAAAAACACACACACACACACACACACACACACACACACACCCCTCCTCCCCAAGCGATTTCACAGCAATATTCCAAAGTCCAAAGAATGGGTGCAAACTACTTGGGTTTTAGTTTTGCTCTTATGGTTTATTAGGTCATTTGGATCTTGTAGCTATTCTCAGCTATCCCTAATCCTACATCTCAATTCCTCAGCATTATAAACTGATACATGATACATCCCTTGGATAAAGACAGTGTCAGAGGAGGCATGATTGTCGAACACCCCCTGGTGAGTTATGAGGAATGAGAATGGGCTGCGCAACATAGTCCTCTCTGCAATGTCACATAACAAGCAGTGCTGTGATATCAGGCATGGGGAGCGTAGCCCAGAGGTCCGTTGTCATTCTTGACGCGCCACGCAAAATGCTCCCAAGCTGCCGCTAACTGGCAATTGTGAATCATGTAACAAAATCATAAAGAGCGCTAGGAGGTGGCAGTAAGCGCAAGAACGAACAAACTTGCATTTATATAGCGCCTTTACGACCTCAGGACGTCCCAAAGCGCTTTATAGCCAATGAAGTACTTTTGAAGCATAGTCACTGGTGGTATAAGAAATGCAGCAGCCAATTTGCACACAGCAAGCTCCCACAAATAGCAGTGAGATAATAACCAGATAATCTATTTTAGTGATGTTGGTTGATGGATAAATATTGGCCAGGCCACTGGGGATAACTTCCCTGCTCTTCTTCCAATAGTGCCATGGGATCTTTTACATCCACCTTAGAAGGCAGACAGAACTTTGGTTTAAAGTCTCATCCGAAAGATTACATCGACTAGACTTCAAAAGGACTTAATTGGCTGTAAAGCGCTTTGGGACATCCTAAGGTTGTGAAAGGCGCTTACGTGAAATGCAACTTCTTTCTTTTAAGTCTTTTTTTTCAGGATGAGAAAAACCCGCAGGAAATGACTGGCTTTTCTTTCACGATGTAAACTTCCTTTTTTAATAAAAACAAACCATCAATTGTGATTTGTTGCTGTTTTGTGTGAAATGTCATGTCTGATCTGCAACAATCCTATCTCAAAATATATGTTAGTTAGATAGATAGCGCTGGTTATCGGAGGCCATAAAGAACAGGCCAGTAAGGAATACATACACTCACCGGTAATAACTACACTGGACTGCTCAATGGGTCTTTTCAGAACTCCAGTAGGAACTTAAGTGAAACAGCAAGATAATTACTCCAAATTTTAAATGAGTAATGCACAGTGTGGTTCAGAGCTCTGGGATCCAACTCCATTCATTTTAATTGGTCTTATGTGAACATGATCTATTATGTGACATGTAACCCACATTGATCATTTTATCAGTTCCCTGTTTAGGGCCATACACTCATATCCTTTGTATATTTATCATCCATCTTAAATACGCACAAATCCCTTCAAGAGCAGAGCGACTCATTAAAACAGATAGCTGTTCAGCCTGCATTTACCTCAATTATCAACCGTATGAATTATACACACTGTACCCTTTTAATGCAGATAACCTTGGCCCAATTCATTTAAGTTTATCCAAGTGCTGAAAGGGGAATAGTTCTGTAAAATGGAGTCGCATGTATCAGGCTGTGTACCCACTGGATCCTCAAAGCTCTTTGCTGCAGGTTTAATGCTGCCAGCCCCAAGAACCTCAAGAGACCTTTGGAAACAAGTTATTGTGTCTCACCTCAGACAGGAGGTCATGGATTCAAGTCCCACTCCAGAGACCTGAGCACAAAATCTATGCTTAAGCTCCAATATAGTACTGAGGGAGTGCCGGACTGTTTGAGGTGCCGTCTTTCAGATGAGATGTTAAACCAAGGCTTTGTCTGCCCTCTCAGATGGACGTAAAAGATCCCACTGCACTATTTCAAAGAGGAACTGGGGAGTGCTCCTTGGTATCCTGGACAATATTTATCCCTCAACCAACACCACAAAAACAGATGATCTGGTCATTATCACATTGCTGTTTGTGGGAGCTTGCTGTGCACAAATTGGAAGCAGTGTTTCCTACATTACAACAGTGTCTACACTTCTAAAGTACTTCATTGGCTTAAAGCGCTTTGGGACACCCTGAGGTCATGAAAAGCACAATATAAATGAAAGTCTTTCTTTTTCCCCTGATGGCTCAGTAGGTAAGGCAAATGTATGATAGAGCCCCATCTCCAACCTCCCTTTCCTCTCCAAAGTCCTTGAATATGTTGTCACCTCCCAAATCTGTGCCCATCTTTCCCACAATTCCACATTTCAACCCCTCCAATCATGTTTCCTCCCCAGCCACAATACTGAAACGGCCCTTATCAAAGTCACAAATGACATCCTATGTGACTGTGACCGTGGTGAATTATCCCTCCTCAACCTGTCTGCAGCCTTTTGACACGGGTTGACCACACCATCCTCCTCCAACACCTCTCCTCCGTTGTCTAGCTGGGTGGGACTATCCAGTCGTAGCCAGGGAACCACCTGCAATGGCTTCTCCTCCTGCTCCCGCACCGTTACCCCTGGAGTCCCCCAAGGATCCATCCTTGGCCCCCTCCTATTTCTCATCAACATCATCCGAAAACACGTCAGGTTCCACTTGTGTGCTAACGAAACCCAGCTCTACCTTACCACCGCCTCCTTCGACTCCTCCACTGTCTCACATTTGTCACATTGCTTGTCCGGTACTGGGTGAGCAGAAATTTCCTCCAACTAAATATTGGGAAGACTGAAGCCATTGTTTTCAGTCCCCGCCACAAACTCTGCTCCCTAGCCACCGACTCCATCCCTCTCTCCCTGACTATGGGCTGAGGCAGAACCAGACCGTTCGTAACCTTGGCGTCCTATTTGATCCTGACCCCATATTTGCTCCAATACCAAGACTGCCAAGTTCCACCTCTAAGATCGCCCGTCTCCACCCCTGCCTCAGCTCATCTGCTGCTGAAACCCCCCTCCATGCCTTTGTTACTTCTAGAGTTGACTATTCCAATGTTCTCCTGGCTGGCCTCCCACCTTCCATCCTCCATAAACTTAAGCTCATCCAAAACTCTGCTGCCCGTATCCTAACTCACACCAAGGCCCGATCTCCCATCACCCCTTTTGTTCGCTGACTTACATTGGCTCCCAGTCCAGAAATGCCTTGATTTTAAAGTTCTCAACCTTGTTTTCAAATCCCTCCATTGTCTCGTTCCTCCCTATCTCTTCAACCTCCTCCAGCCCTACAACCCTCCGAGATCTCTGCACTCCTCCAATTCAGGCCTCTTGCACATCCTGATTTTCATTGCTCTACCATTGGCAGCCATGCCTTCAGCTGCCTAGGCTCTAAGCTCTCGAATTCCCTCACTAAACCTCTCTCGCCTCCTTTAAGACGCTCCTTAAAACCTACCTCTGACTAAGCTTTTGGTCACCTGTCCTAATATCTCCTTAAGTGGCTTGGTGTCAAACTTTGTTTGATAATCGCCCCTGTGAAACGCCTTGTGATGTTAAATGCACTATATAAATACAAGTTCTTGTTGCTGTTGTGTCCTGGCCAACATTTGTCCTTCAACCAACACAACTGAAAAAACAGATTATATGGTCATCATAATGCTGTTTGTGGAATCTTGCTGTGCCCAAATTGTTTGCCGCAGTTCCTACATTACAACAGTGACTACACTTCGAAAGTACTCCACTGGCTGTAAAGCGCTTTGGGGCGTCCTGAGGTCATGAAGTATAAATGCACGTCTTTCTTTCTTTTCCCCCTAATGGCTCAGTGGGTTAGGGCAAGTGTATAATTGAGCTGTAAAGACCAGAAGGTCCGAGGTTCAATTCCACACCTGTGCTGAATTAGCTGATTGCAGAACAGTAGCCGTGCTACAGTTTGCCTCAGTGCTGCTGGGTTAGAGAGGAGAATCAGCCAGGGTTCCAGCTTCTGATCCCTGTCCAGTGAGCCCTGCTGGAAAGTATGCACTGGGGGTGGGGGGGGGAAATGTCCAATGTGGACAGGAACAGGATTGGATGCATTGCCCTCCATGATAGAATATCCTATTAGAACTCACTGTCTAAACTTACAAATTATGAAGATTGCCCTCCAGGTGACCAAACAGCAATGGAACCATATCCCAGTATACTGCAGTATAGGTGTAAGGTGTACGTTGTCGGGACCAAGGAGACTACTGAATAAGAAATACAACTTGTTTTATTCCAATGGCAGTAACAGTTAACTCACTATCTGTAAATACCACAATACATCAAACCCAGTGTTCATTTGACGACAGTTTTACTTGAGTTAAGCCCTGCTCTGCTGCTGTATGCAGAAAGAAGCCATTGAATTGTCTGTAAATCTCTTGCCTTAATAAATTTCTTGTTACACTCAAATTTGCCCAGGACTATACTGTCCCAAAGGCTCAGAGGTGGCGTCTCAGAGCAACACAGACCTGGTTTGATCCTCTGTACCGAGATAGCTGATCTCAGTGGGAGTCACGCTCCAATTGGCCACAGAACCCCAAGTACTGAAAATTGGCTAGCATTCCCGCTCCTGATCACTACACAGCGACACATACTGAAAGAGTGAGTGAGAGGGCATTGGGCGAGGACAAGGCACAGCTGGCATGTCCTTCGCAGCTGGGCAGCCTGCCAGCACTCACTGGAAGACTCACATGTGAACTGAAGTACTGAAGGATCCACAGAGAACTCGGGTCCGTGTCCCAGTGGTGGAGTTAATGTCTTCAGGAGGGGAGGGCAGAAAATGGCATAAGAGTTCAGCTGAGCCTAGTAGTGAAGAGCTGGGGTTTGGTAGCACCAGAGAATCAGAAGGCAAAGCTCTGGGCCTCATTCCTCAGTTAAGCATTAAATAGATTTAGATAGGTTAAAAAAACTAAAATCAATTGTGTGTGGCATATTTCTGTATTGAAACAATAAAGAGCTTTGGTGGGGGGAACAACATGGATAATGCAAGACTATCACTGCTCCTCTCCAATTTCAACACTGTAAAGATCTACCATAATTCTTCCTCCCCCTCCCACAGTTCTCTCACCAAGGAAACCTTCAATGGGGACTGGCCTGGAGGTTGATCCCAAGGCATCTGACCCAGAAAAACATTTTCATTGCTGTGTACTCGGGTCGTCTGGGACTAACTTTACCCAGTTCACTGACTGTGAACAAATTTCAGAGATTTCTTGGAAATGTTAGCTCACTCAGAAGATTAATATAATTGAGATGAAGTCCACGGTAGTGCAAATTGTGCAGAACCTGTTGGAATCAGAAGAATCAATAGTCCAAGTGGAATTTTCTTATCACGTACTTCATCTTCTCGGTGCGTTTCAGATTATGCTGTGGAAAGTGAAATAACTGCCCTTTACTGCTGGTAAACAACTCTATAATGTTACATAAGCAACGCACGGCAAAACCCAGGGTACTGGTTAGCTCAAGGTTCAGCCACAATGGCTGAGTTTGGGTTCAGCATTCTGAAAGGATAGGTTGAGCAAACGGTCGTCTTTTTGTGATGGATTTGTTGTTCAACTTGACTCATTGGTCGCACTCTCGCCTCTGAGTCAGAAGGTTGTGGGCTCAAGCCCCACTCTAGGACTTGAGTTCATACTCTAGGCTGACAATCCAGTGCAGTACTGAGGAAGCACTGAACTGTCGTCTTTTGCACAAGTTATTAGCTATCTGCCTATTCAAGGGGACATTAAAGATCCAGTGAGAGTTTTCTCCCTTAACCAATACCATAGATTAACTAGTCATTCATCTCACTGCTGTCTGGGGTTTTGCTGTGTGCATTTTGGCTGCCACATTTGCCCACCTAACAACAGCATTGCAAGAGTGATTTGTGTGAAATGTTTTGAGATGTTTCTCAGAGGTGTGCTGTACATATGCTAATCTTTCTTTTTAAGTTCCACTTTCACTGCGTCTTCAATTGTCATATTAAAAATAATTTCCCTCTTCTTCATGTTCGAGCTGGAGTTTGAGGCCGCGACTTCAAAGTTGCCAATATTGAGCAACTTCCACTTTTTTTTTTTAGGTAAGTAATGAATAAAGAACTTTATTGGAAGGCTGGAGAAGTCTTGCGATTCTTTCAACCATTACCTTTAATTCCATAAAATTTGCTTTTCATGCCTTTATTTGAAAGCAGGGAAATGGCTCCATGATTACCAGCAATTCTTCCCCACCAAGTCCAAATAACAAATTTTCATACATGAACTTGGATATGAAGTGTCAGCAAGGTCTTCGAACTGGGAGGGCTGACCAGGTCCTCTCTCTCATACTTTCCAACATGGTTCACTGAACCGCAATCAGGGGCAGGTAATCTGGCCAATTTGCCCCTCCATGGCCTGCGAACTCAGACTTAACACAGCATCTGTACTGAAGCTCTGGTTGAGACGAACTAAACTCTACACAGTCCAGGGAGTGAACATGGGTCCTTCCCATCTGTACGGCTCAATACCACACTATCCAGTACATTTCTCAGAGTGATCGGGGTATAGACTCGAGCCCCATCAGTAAACATCAATTCCACACAGTCAAAAAATCTACCATTATGTTTTGTGACGTAATCACAAGGTAATCTCAACATGGGTGACGTATGGAAAGAGGAGTACACAACAGGTGATGTAGAAAGCCTGTTATTTTGTTTTTACAAATAAACGGATTGATAAATTATGAACAACAGATATAGTCATAGAGTCATAGAAGTTTACAACATGGAAACAGGCCCTTCGGCCCAACATGTCCATGTCACCCAGTTTATACCACTAAGCTAGTCCCAGTTGCCTGCATTTGGCCCATATCCCTCTATACCCATCTTACCCATGTAACTGTCCAAATGCTTTTTAAAAGACAAAATTGTACCCGCCTCTACTACTGCCTCTGGCAGCTCGTTCCAGACACTCACCACCCTTTGAGTGAAAAAATTGCCCCTCTGGACCCTTTTGTATCTCTCCCCTCTCACCTTAAATCTATGCCCCCTCGTTATAGACTTCCCTACCTTTGGGAAAAGATTTTGACTATCTACCTTATCTATGCCCCTCATTATTTTATAGACTTCTATAAGATCACCCCGAAACCTCCTACTCTCCAGAGGAAAAAGTCTCAGTCTATCCAACCTCTCCCTATAAGTCAAACCATCAAGTCCCGGCAGCATCCTAGTAAATCTTTTCTGCACTCTTTCTAGTTTAATAATATCCTTTCTATAATAGGGTGACCAGAACTGTACACAGTGTTCCAAGTGTGGCCTTACTAATGTCTTGTACAACTTCAACAAGACATCCCAACTCCTGCATTCAATGTTCTGCCCAATGAAACCAAGCATGCCGAATGCCTTCTTCACCACCCTATCCACCTGTGACTCCACTTTCAAGGAGCTATGAACCTGTACTCCTAGATCTCTTTGCTCTATAACTCTCCCCAACGCCCTACCATTAACGGAGTAGGTCCTGGCCCGATTTGATCTACCAAAATGCATCACCTCACATTTATCGAAATTAAACTCCATCTGCCATTCATCGGCCCACTGGCCCAATTTATCAAGATCCCGTTGCAATCCCAGATAACCTTCTTCACTGTCCACAATGCCACCAATCTTGGTGTCATCTGCAAACTTACTAACCATGCCTCCTAAATTCTCATCCAAATCATTAATATAAATAACAAATAACAGCAGACCCAGCACCGATCCCTGAGGCACACCGCTGGTCACGGGCCCCCAGTTTGAAAAACAACCCTCTACAACCACCCTCTGTCTTCTGCCGTCAATCCAATTTTGTATCCAATTGGCTACCTCACCTTGGATCCCGTGAGATCTAACCTTATGTAACAACCTACCATGCGGTACCTTGTCAAAGGCTTTGCTAAAGTCCATGTAGACCACGTCTACTGCACAGCCCTCATCTATCTTCTTGGTTACCCCTTCAAAAAACTCAATCAAATTCGTGAGACATGATTTTCCTCTCACAAAACCATGCTGACTGTTCCTAATCAGTCCCAGCCTCTCCAAATGCCCGTAGATCCTGTCTCTCAGAATACCCTCTAACAACTTACCCACTACAGATGTCAGGCTCACCGGTCTGTAGTTCCCAGGCTTTTCCCTGCTGCCCTTCTTAAACAAAGGCACAACATTTGCTACCCTCCAATCTTCAGGCACCTCACCTGTAGCTGTCGATGATTCAAATATCTCTGCTAGGGGACCCGCAATTTCCTCCCGAATATCTAGAAGCTCTCAGAACATTAGTTTCTTTTTCAGCAAAGATCAGGATGAGTGTCAAAACCAGAAAAATCTTCAACAGGGATTAAAAAAATACACTGAAATATTGGAGTTGCAAGGAGACTTATAAGTTTTTTCCCCCCAAAAAGTTATATTCCCTTGTATACCTATTAAGTGACTTCTGCCTTCAATCCCCCAGTGCAGTCCTCACCTTCACTCTCAAGTTCGGGGGCCATTAACTCAAACACATCTGGTGTACAATCATTCATTGCCAAACTTGCCGTGACCATGCTAAACACTATTGCGGCTCCCATTAGTCAGCCAAATCCTCCACTTGTGTCACCTCTAGACTCGGTTTTCCCCCCATGTCCTCCTTGCTGGGCTCCCATTCTCCACAAACTCCAACTTGTCCAAAACTCAGTTGCCTGTATCCCATCGTTACCCTGTCCTTGCTGACCTCTAACGCAATGAATTTAAACCACTGTCCCCAAATCCCTCCACGGCCTTGCCCCACCGAGCCTCTCCAACCTTATGTCTCCTCCTGCACCTTTAAGAGTTCCAACTCTGTCTTTCTGTGCATTCCCTTCTCCGTTTGGCCCACCAATGGTGGGCTAGAGTCTTCTGTCACCTCGCCCAATTCTCTGGAATTCCTCCCTAAACTCTCCCACCTCGCTACTGTTCTCTGCACCTTTAAAAAAATCTTCTTAAAAATCACCTTTTCATCCAAGTTTAGGGTCCCCCACTAACTCTATAATGGCTCGATGTCAGTTTCATTTTACCCCACCATTTGGTATGTTTTTCTAAATTAAAGACACTATACGAATTCAAGTTGTTATATTTGGGCCAAACACAAATTACCTCTTAACTCTGAGAAAGTTTAATGTAGAGTATTGAAATAGTATCCTATAATTCAGTATATCCATGATGTGAATCAATCTTCCTAATAACATCTCCAACAATGGTTTTATTATGGATTTGTGTCACTTAGGTTTTTAAAACAAAGTATTATTGATCTTATAGCAATTGATTGTAACCTGGCAGACACTGAGTCAGATATAGATCGCCATGAACAGAATGGTGATTTAACTTTCAGTGAAATAAATTTCCTGAACAGCTTTCAGAATATGAATGTTAAAAATGTCCGATGATGGGCAATTGGATTCTGTACAGTCTCAAAGAAATCCGTACTCAGGCTCGCTGCTGAACCAATCACTTCATAAATTGAAAATTCCACTGGCTGATTCCACTGAGGAAGTTTCTTACTGGCTGTGAATGAGTTAAAAACAATCAGTTCACTCGCTTGCAAGTCACAACAGTGCATTTACTGCTTCTGGTTGTCTGCTTTCCTGTTGCATCTGATCATTTGTGACCTGAGGCCCTCTAAGTTTGTACCCACCCCTGGCCCTCTTCTGCCAGCACTGACTTGTGCTGGAGAATGGTTCCATATGCACCCTCTGGTACCTCACCCAAGAGCCTATTCTTTGTGTATGAGCCCAGTGAGTGTTGACGGACACCATAAGTGGACACTTCGCACCAGCTGTAACCCTACCTGATTTTCCATCCTTAATCCAAAAATGCCAGTGCCAGTCATGGCAGCTCCACCACCCTTGCTGAGATGAGCTAATTCAGCACAAGTGTTGGGTACGGTCACGTGGTGGTTATGCCACTGGACCAGCAATCCAGAGGCAGTAATTTCAAATCCCACCACAGCAAGTTATGAAATTGGACCCAATAAATCAAGCAATTTACAGGCTGGCACCAGAACAATACTGACCTTGAAAGTTGCTAGATTGTCATAAAAAGCTGAATGGTTCATTGATGTCTTTCAAGGAAGACAACCTGCCATGTCTACCTGCTCTGGGCCACCTACAATACATGGCTGACTATTAATGCCCTCTGAAATGGTCAAGCAAGTCATTCAGTTGTTAAAAAACACAAATCACTGACACAGAAAGCCCACCAACACATTCTTAGGGCAACCAGGGATTGTCAATAAATGCAACCTTGCCAGTGTTGCCCACATTCTGCAAATCATTAATAAGTGTACATGTCTGCAAGCCATGCTCTTTAAAGCACAATAATACATTACTTAAAAACAACTGTCTGACTAGAATACAAATTGAATAAGGACCTTTAATGGATAGGGGGCTAATGAAGGGTCTCAACTGAGTTAGTTCTCTCGCCTTGATACGCAGGTGTGAAACAGAACAACCTCAATTTTGCCAATCACATCTCCCAAACCCACTCTGCAATTCTGTTTCTTTTTCTGAGCTCCATATCGAGATGATAATATATAATGTTTGAAATAATCACTCGAGTGACTGGTAACTAGAAAATTGCACCTGGGATATCACCGCTGCAGTGTCTTCCTGGTGAGGCTTCCGTTCATCGCACAAACACCCACAAACCTCAATCAACCATGATCAAGCTCATCTGACATCAGAGAGACAGGAGATTTTTAGGTTTCCAAGTTGGTGGCATAATGAGGTACAGTTGCAGAACAAACATCCTAAGCACACCAGGCTATCGCCAGCTCTCCTTGCAGTCTCGTTTTACTCTGAACTCAAACATAATGGAAGACATAACTTCCAGTTCAAAAGGAGTGCATCAAAAAAGCTTCAGGAGACTAGCAGACTGTTCTGAAATCAGAGTAATCCAGTATTATTGCAGAAGCTAGAGTTATTATAATAATAGCACCACCAAAATTCAACACAATCACCATCATGTCTACATTATGCAACAGCACATGTACACTTAGTGATTATAGTGCTCCCAGACCAATAACTAACAACTCCAGAGGGAAATAGATGCTTTCATTTCGTCACAGATCTGAATCTTGTATCTATGTTCCCCTCAATCTAGACTTCCCAACCACTGGAAACATTCTGTTTCTATCTACGCTGTCCCATCTTTAAAATCAACTTTCAATTGCACAAGAGGCTGGATTCAGAGGAACAGAGAGTTTGAGGTGGGTGGTGGATTGTAGGACTGGAGGAAGTTACAGGGGTAGGGAAGGGTGAGGCCACGGATGGATTTAAACATGTGGACGAGAATTTTAAATTTGAGATGTAGGGGACTGGTAACCAAAAGTAGGTCAGGAAGTACAGGGGAAATGTTACAGTGATGGAACTAAGCAGTTTTTGTGATGGAGAGAATATGGGGATGGAAGCTTAGCTCGGGGTCAAATAAGATGCTATGGTTGCAAACAGGATGGGTCATAACTCCTCCAGCTCAACAGTGGGAAGATCAAAAGCATCACCTTTGGCTCCCACCACAAACATGGGTTCCTCACCTCTGATTCCATCCTCTTCTGGCTCTGCCAGGCTGCATTGATGACTCTCGTTCTTTGCCAGCCCATCCTCCAATAACCTTGATGTGCCCCCAACCCTGGGCTGGCACACCGCACAGTTTGTAAACCTCTGCTTTGGGTAATACTGAGACATCTGCACTCAAAACTGTTTTTAAAACTAAGTTCTGAAGTGCTTCAGCGGTAGGTGAGGGCTTAAGTGCATTCTACCAAATGTCACATTCTACAGATACACATCTGAAACATGGTCAGTGCTCTTATTCTTACATGGAAGAAATTCTGTGACGTCAATTGAAATGCCACCCCTTCTTCCAATTTGCAGAGCAGCGATCAGTAATTAGTAATTAGGCCATGGTTGAGCATTGCTGATGGCCTCTCTCTCCATCTCTGGGGGCGTCGACTTCATCACAATTTACCCCATTGCTGTTTTGTGCTTCAGTTCCTCGTACCAGAATTTCAAAATTAATGCTGACTAAAAGAAGAATATACCTCAGCACTTCCCAATGTACATAGGGCTTCCAGCTGAATCCTCACAGTGAGTTCTAATATTGATATATCCACCATCATCATCGTGACCCGTCTGCTCCAGTGATTAATTAATGCCTCATCCTTTATGCTGAGAACTAGCTAGTCGGGAGGAACTGCTTGTTCAGAAGGTGAAGAATAGTCTGGATTACACACCGTGACAAATTGCCTTTTCAGTTAATTTGACAGGATATTATATCAACTCTTACAGTGCCTTTGCAGACAGTACAATACAGCATGCTCCATTTGCAGGAGAACCTGCCAGAATTCAGATTCACAGGTAACCGGTACAAATTACCCACCTTGGTAAACTACAGACGTGGAAGTTGAAATCAGAGTGCTGTCTCTTTCCTTGGAGAGAAGGCAAACCCTTTCTCCAAGTGATTTATCTCTTCCCTGCTCCCGGGCAACCAAAAGAGGCACTAACCGGGTCGACAAATTAAGACCGTGTCATGGATCCTCCCAGCTGCTCAGTTCCCCGTGCTGAGGGGAGGCTGCGGTGTCTCCTGGCAAGGTGATAGGACGTTGGACAAAGTAGCCCAGCCTAGCAGTAACTCTCTGCAGCTGCCCACAGGGAGGCTGACCACTGGTACTCCCGACTCCAGAGGCACGAGTCGAAGCAGGCTGACGGGAGAGAGAACTTGGTTGCTTTGGACAATTGACCTAAAAGATTTTTTTTATGAGGGGAGGTTTCTACCAATGAAGCATAGAGTTATTATCCCGTGAATGCCATGGTAACAGCAGCTTTTATTTTCTCTCCTCCGGTGGTAAATCTCTGGCATATGCTCCTGGGCATGCTATCAAACTTAGAGATATCAGGGCAAACATAAGCACACTCAAAAGGACATTGAGCAATGGGGCTTACCTAGAGAGTCGATAAACACAGAGACCAGAAATAAAAAGGGTAAAAAGAAACAAAAAGGCAACAATCTGAACCAGCTACATTATAATCCTATTATCCCTCACACATAAACCGTGTGAATCCTCTCAGTTAGAGTACTGTCACTCCCAGATAGCCACTTTTACAGGCTCAATATAGACAAGAAGTATGTTTATACCCTACGACATGCAGTGAAATAAAAAAATCAGATCTCACTGCAATCTAGGTCATACAGTAAAACAACACTCCAATTCAAATGATGCCTTTGGCTGTCTATCATCACTGCCCAATATGATGCTGTGGCTGGGAAACATGCCAAACGTGGGAGGACGTATTACAGCCCTCCGCCCCCCCCCCCAGTGAATCGCATCTATGTACATAATAAAAGATGACACAGGCTAAGGTAGGTTTCAAGGACGCAAGTAACTCAAGAGTTCAGGTCACGGGTTAGTGCCTCACAGCTCATTCCAGTCTGTGTGTTAAACACGGTATCACACACTCCAACATGTGGGGCTACAGGGTGACCGTTTCCTTGCCTGAGCCCAGGACTACACTGTAGACCGTTCATTTTTAAGCAATAATCAAATCATATACAAATTTGATTGAAATAATTGTGCGCCTGATAAAGCAAACAAGATAAAAAGCATCAACTCCAGTGTATCTATCGACTGATAAAGACATCATTAGCTACTCTCAGTGGAAACAAACCTCGTGTCCAGTTTCTCCTGTAGCATTGGGTTAACTCCTTATTCCCCCTCACTGGGAAAATCCCAGGCGGAAGATATTCAGTTGTGTTTCTCTGCTCCATTAAGGCTAATCTTTCACTCACTATGCCTTTACCCTCCAGAACTCCCTCCCTAAATTCCTCCACTGTACCACCTCCTCTCTAATTCCAGAAGCCTTCTAAAAACACTTTTAGATGATGTTTCACTCCCTCCCCCGCATGTGTAAATAAAACAGAGTGCTGACAAAGCTGATAAATACTCGGCTGGAAGAATTACTCAGCCTTACAGTGAGAAGGAGCTGAATTCAAGAAAGACAGACTTGCATTTATATAGCACCTTTCACGACCTCAGGATGTTGCAAAGCCTTTTTACAGCCAATGAAGTACTTTAGGAGTGTAGTCACTGTTGTAATGTAGGAAACGCGGCAGCCAATTTGCACACAGCAAGGTCCCACAAACAGCAATGTGATAATGATCAGATAATCTGTTTATTAGTGATGTTGGTTGAGGAATAAATATTGGCCAGAACACCGGGGAGAACTCCCCTGCTCATCTTTGATATAGTGCCATGGGACCTTTTACATTCACCTGAGAGGGTAGACGGGGCCTCGGTTTAACATCTCAACCAAAAGACGGGACCTCCGACAGTGCAGTACTTCCTCAGTACTGTTGTGATGTGTCAGCCTAGTTTTTGTGCTCAAATCCCTGGAGTGGGAAACACTGAAGATGCACTCACCAACCCCAGAAGCTGCAGCAATCGCCATGCTCCTATGTAAATAGCAACTTTCACGTTGGCACTGTTTTAATTCTGATTCCGTGAAACCAGTGTCTGTGACCTGGCCACCCCCAACACTCACACTCCTGAATCTGTCTCCCTTATCTGGGCGGCAGATTCGTAGACCCAGTTTTCGTGTGTCGTGTCAGGGCAAACAAGTCGAATTTAGTAGCGTAAACACCAAAAGCTGGCTCATTGAATCTGAATTAAGAAGGCACCATCTAGAACCAGGTCCGATCCTGTGTCTTTGTTGTGTTAGCTGATCTCAGCCATTGTGGCCTGACAGTTTGTTATCCAAAGGCCTACCGACAGGAGAATATATACAGCAGTTTTTCCTTTGTTTATTGCAATGTGCAAGTTTAGAGTCCAGCTTTGAACTCCATTTTAGTTTCTATAATTGACTCTTAGACTTCCCTGCAGTAGACAAGAGTATCACCTCACCCATATACAAACGTTGCTAAATATGTCCTCTGATTGTTTTCTCTTTAAAGTAAAGAAATTGCTGGAAAGCTATTCACACATTTTTCAATAGCAAGATCTGATTTCTGGCAAGTTAATTCAGGATTTTTTAAAATACAAATGTGGATTACTACAACACCTCGCTAAATATACCCAGGGTGGAATAGCTGCTCAGAGTCCCAATTGAATTGTAGACCCGGAGGGCTACAAAAGTCACCTAAAATTCATGCAGAGTTTCGGATCGTGTAAGAAATACATTGGGACAAAGACATTTTGAAACTCATGTGGACTGACTGAATTTTTATTGTTGTTTTAAAAGTAATCATCTTTTCAAAGTAGTCTTTTGCTTCTGTGTAATCATATATTTTGTAAGTAAATTCGATTACTAGTTTTAGTCTGAAAGATGTGGTCTGCAACATGGCATTTCCAACCTTCAGAGAGGACAGGAGTGCATGATGAGCAGTCAGTGCAACCTATGATGTGAAATATCACTAATGGGGTAATCCTTATTGCTCAGGTATGCCACTCCTATTCATTATACGCATAGGTTTCTGATCACAGGAGATGCAGATGTGTCTGTGCACTTTCCTGTGAAGATGAAGAGAGAGATTGTGGGAATTTTAACAGCAAGACTCACAAATATAATCTTTGTTCGTCTTCGTATTTCTTTACAACCAGCAGGACCACTTATTTAATTGAGGCTCTGAACTGCTATTCCACCCTGGGTACAGTGAGATGTTGTAGTAATCCACGTTTGTATTTTAAAAAATCCTGAATTAAATACAAACGTGGATTACTACAACATCTCACTAAATGTACCCAGGGTGGAATAGCAGTTCAGAGCCTCAATTAAATAAGTGGTCCTGCTGGTTGTAAAGAAATACGAAGACGAACAAAGATTATATTTGTGAGTCTTGCTGTTAAAATTCCCACAATCTCTCTCTTCATCTTCACAGGAAAGTGCACAGACACATCTGCATCTCCTGTGATCAGAAACCTATGCGTATAATGAATAGGAGTGGCATACCTGAGCAATAAGGATTACCCCATTAGTGATATTTCACATCATAGGTTGCACTGACTGCTCATCATGCACTCCTGTCCTCTCTGAAGGTTGGAAATGCCATGTTGCAGACCACATCTTTCAGACTAAAACTAGTAATCGAATTTACTTACAAAATATATGATTACACAGAAGCAAAAGACTACTTTGAAAAGATGATTACTTTTAAAACAACAATAAAAATTCAGTCAGTCCACATGAGTTTCAAAATGTCTTTGTCCCAATGTATTTCTTACACGATCCGAAACTCTGCATGAATTTTAGGTGACTTTTGTAGCCCTCCGGGTCTACAATTCAATTGGGACTCTGAGCAGCTATTCCACCCTGGGTATATTTAGCGAGGTGTTGTAGTAATCCACATTTGTATTTTAAAAAATCCTGAATTAACTTGCCAGAAATCGGATCCTGCTATCGAAAAATGTGTGAATAAGCTTTCCAGCAATTTCTTTATTTTAAAGAGAAAACAATCAGAGGACATATATATAACATGCCTATCATTCACCGCTGGGCACCTTATCAATACACCTTATCAAAAGCTTTCATCTTACGCAACCTCCTGATTTTCAAATCCACCTCTAAGTATTTTGTAGCTGGATTTCCGTCTCTAAACCTGAAGCATTGGTTGGAATTACCCAACAGTTCCCAAAAATAGATCCACCTTTAGGCTAAACACATTTTTTATTTTTGGTAACCCATAGTAACCTGTTCCCTGACGACGTGTGGAGAAGCTGGGTGCTCTCGTCCTCCTGCTTCCATTCACAGCTCCAGCACCATTCTATCCAGATTAGAAACAGGAACCAGTTTTATTCTAAACAAATATTTGTACTTTCAAACATTTGCAAAGCTATAAATGTTGAACATAACTGATAAAGTCATTTTAATGTTATCAGTCTTATACATTCACTGTGTGAGTCCAACAGTTCAGTCTGACCCGCGGTCTCTTTCTTTTGTTTTATGATACATAATCCCCTCCCTTTCCTGAAGGCACAGGTTCTTGCTGAGTTATAGATCCCTAGTTGCCAGCAGCCTTCCTCTCCGCTGCCCAAGTGGCCATTCAGTCTGGACAGTGAGCGTTGGCTGCTGTGTTTCCTACATTACAACACTGACTACACTTCAAAAAGTACTTCATTCGCTGTAAAGCGCTTTGGGACATCCTGAGGTCGTGAAAGGCGCTATATCAATGCAAGTCTTTCTTTCTTTTATCCACTCAATTATTGGAAGCCACACCTTTTTGTTACATCTGAACATCAGAGTATGAGACACAATGAGTCAATTGAGGATTCAAGGCAATAGGAAAACAAGGGAATCTGTTTCTGAAATCGACCTGGTAGAATGCGATATTGGCCAGGGCTCTCTGACCCTCCAGACTTTACAGAGTTGAGCTGTTGCTGAAACAGGCTGGGAATGTTCCAAATAATGACTACTACCGTCATCTGTGGCAGCTTCAATCACAACGAAACAATAAATCTATCATCTGAACAGGGCTTTTGAATCCAAAAATAAAAAGATGTTTATTCTACTGGTTGATCGGTGCTGGTCACGTTCCATGTAGCGATGGAGTGCATTTACGGGAGCACCATTCTATTCTTGACAGAGGGGCTAAACGAACAACTGGTTCTAGTCACTCAACCAGTGTTCATCAGTTCAACCAGGAGTGTGATTGTGCACTACTCCCACAGTCAGAAGTACAGCCCGTGTTAAGTCACTTTTTGTTTAAATTCGTTCATGGGATGTGGGCGTCACTGGCGAGGCCAGCATTTATTGCCCATCCCTAATTGCTCTCGAGAAGGTGGTGGTGAGCCGCCTTCTTGGACCGTTGCAGTCCGTGTGGTGAAGGTTCTCCCACAGTGCTGTTAGGAAGGGAGTTTCAGGATTTTGACTCAGCGACGATGAAGGAACGGCGATATATTTCCAAGTCGGGATGGTGTGAGACTTGGAGGGGAACGTGCAGGTGGTGTTGTTCCCATGTGCCTGCTGCTCTTGTCCTTCTAAGTGGTAGAGGTCGCGGGTTTGGGAGGTGCTGTCGAAGAAGCCTTGTCGAGTTGCTGCAGTGCATCCTGTGGATGGTACACACTGTAGCCACGGTGTGCCGGTGGTGAAGGGAGTGAATGTTTAGGGTGGTGGATGGGGTGCCAATCAAGCGGGCTGCTTTGTCCTGGATGGTGTTGAGCTTCTTGAGTGTTGTTGGAGCTGCACTCATCCAGGCAAGTGGAGAGTATTCCATCACACTCCTGACTTGTGCCTTGTAGATGGTGGAAAGACTTTGGGGAGTCAGGAGATGAGTCACTCATCGCAGAATACCCAGCCTCTGACCTGCTCTTGTAGCCACAGTATTTATATGGCTGGTCCAGTTAAGTTTCTGGTCAATGGTGACCCCCAGGATATTGATGGTGGGGGATTTGGCGATGGTAATGCCGTTGAATGTCAAGGGGAGGTGGTTAGACTCTCTCTTGTTGGAGACGGTCATTGCCTGGCACTTGTCTGGCACGAATGTTACTTGCCACTCACTTATCAGCCCAAGCCTGGATGTTGTCCAGGTCTTGCTGCATGCGGGCACGGACTGCTTCATTATCTGAGGGGTTGCGAATGAAACTGAACACTGTGCAATCATCAGCGAACATCCCCATTTCTGACCTTATGATGGAGGGAAGGTCTTTTACATATGGGTCCAGGAAGGTTGGGCATAAGGACAGCAACACCAAAGCAACCTCTTTACATTTCTCCCTGACAAAGTGCGTAAAGTAGTTGGGCCAAAGGATAGAACTTTCACTGTAAAGGAGGGCAGTGATTTATACACTGGATTTCACTGCATCAGTTTCACAAATTTGGCAATGCCCTTCACCTTAAGTTACCTGATAATACTTTCATACCAAACTCTTAAATACATCAAGCATTACAAAGCAGTGTTAGAAATCTGAATTCAGAGAGTATTTCTAAACTGCTCAATCTTCACTACATGACTTCCTCCGAAGCCCCCAGGTAGATGACTACAGTGTAATTCATGCCTTCATTATTCTTCATACATGGAATAGACTGCGTTGGGACAGAGTAAGACAATTACTGACTATACAAAATAAATCACACTCTATTCATTGTACCAATAAAAGATTTGCATGGTAGTGGTGCTCAGTACAAAAAATAAACCAGGGCCATTGTAACTCGGTCGTGCTTCCCCCACTTATAAACTACGCACCCGTCAACAGTTGATGGTTTATTATGGTTAAAGGGCCCCAACGTCCATCTTCAATACATTTCATCTAGTGACCAATATTAAACTTTGTATTTACTGACTAGATTCTGTACTGTAATTAGGGACAGATTGAAGCATGGACAAGGCTCGTGTTCCCTAGAGTATAGAAGATTAAGGGGTGCTCTAATTGAGGTGTTCAAAATGGTTAAAGGATTTGATTGGGTAGAGAGAAACTATTTCCTCTGGTGGGGGAGTCCAGAACAAGGGGGAATAACCGTAAAATTACAGCTAGGCCGTTCAGGAGCGATGTAAGGAAGCACTTCTTCACAAAAAGGGTAGTGGAAATCTGGAATTCTCCCCCCAAAAAGCTGTGGATGCTGGGGGTCAACTGAAAATTTCAAAACTGAGATTGATAGATTTTTGTTAGGCAAGGGGATTAAGGGTTTTGGAACCAAGACAGGTAAATGGTGTTAAGATACAGATACAGATATTATTGAATGTCACAACAGGCTCGAGGGGCTGAATGGCCTCTTCCTGTTCCTATGTCCTTCCAATGAAGTACAGGCACAGAGCTGGTAGTTTCGTGCACAATGGGTATTTGCAATGCTGCTGCAAATCAGCTCATTTGCAAGTCTACTTAGTAGTTACCTGGTTGACAAGTTACAAGTGGCAATACATCATCAGAGTCTACCTGCACCATTATACGCGTTACTCGTTCGTTTTACAGATCAGGCTTACCTCCCGGCAGAACTTCACAATATTCTCCCACAACTCTTTGGCCTCACCCTCGTCAGTCTTCCTCCGTGCTTCTACAAGAATGCTTTCCCGCCTCTTCAGTGGCTTTGAGCCCTTCCTCAGTGTGAAATACTGCTGTGGAGTATGGCAGGCCGCACAATGCTTAGCCTTCAAGTCATTTAGGAGAGTGCAAGCAGGGCAGGACCACTCATTAGACTTCTCCCGAGAGGAAGGTGGCTGGACAGGGAACAGTTTGATGGGTTTCCGCGCCGCCGAGGACCTGCCCCCACATGCGGCGCACGCAGACCCATTCAGGCCCCTCTCCACATTGCAGTCCGGGCACCTCGGCCCTCGCTCTGTGTAACTATGTTCTTGAAAGCCATGGAGTTTGGAGGAACCACAGGCACTGCATTTTTGGACGGTAGTGGGATTTTTCAGAGTGCACTTCGAACAGGACCATGTGGTAAAGTCTGGGCTGGAGGGACTAAAGGGGGTGAACCTCACAGTCTCTCCAGTTAGGTCTATGATGTCGCCACCATTCATCGTTCTGCAAGCTTCACAGTTCGACACTGCAGCAGAGTTGATGAGGGAGCAAGACGCGCACTTCCATTGACTGGGCGATGACTCCATTTCCTCATCTAAAACACTGAGCCTCTTGGTACAGAAGAGTTCTTGTAATTTTGCGGACGGTTTCACTAGTCCCTGGGAAGCACCTCTGGCAACTGGAAGAGAGGTGCTGGAGGTAGACATGGTGACCGAGCTGCCAGATAGCACAGGTGGGTCTGCAGCGGGCAGCTGGAATTTGGCGGCCGGTGGCACCTCCCTTCGGCTCCGTGGCACCGGGTTATTCTGGATCATTGGCGACAGCGGACTGACAACTGGAGACCTTGGACTCTCGGCGTCTGTGGCTGTGTCCCGAATTGGGGACAAGTCGGCCTCCATTGGGTCGGTTGAGTTGCCGAGCTGAGGCGTCACTGATGGCGGTCCCGACGGCAGCTGGAAGCCAGCTGGGGTCACGACCTCAGGCACAACCAGAGCTTCAGGAGGGATCTTGGGCAGTGATAGTTTGCGAGGCCCCCCACAGGCTGAACACGAGTTAGCTGACGGCGTGTTGTGGAGAGTGCAACGTTGGCAGGCCCAAGCTTTGGAGGCGTCTTGTGCGCCGTTCTCACAGCAGTTACCATTGACGTCACCGTTGGCTGATCTCCCACAGTCCTGTGCGGCGGGACTTCTATGTTCGACCACAGCGGTCAGATTTTTGGGATGCCCATTTGCTGTAGGCGCGGGAGGCGTGATGGGAGTAAGGGTCTGAGAAGACCCACAGACGTTGCACTGGCTCTTGTTGATGGAGTTCCTGAAAGTGCATCGGGAACAGGCCCACTGCTGCTCTTCTGTGCTAAGTCGAAGGATGTCATTGAAGTCCGGCCTCTCTCGGGGGGCCTCACATATGGAACACTGCCTCAACACGTCGGGATTCAAGAAAGTGCATCGAGTACATGGCCACTCACTCGTTGTTGCCATGGCACCAGGAAACGGAGAGGTACTGGGGGTAAAAAAAAATACACAACCATTAATTGACTGTGCGCCACATACTTAATTATTCTTAAAACTCTCTCTCCTCTCTACCCCGCCTCCACCCCAACCAAGGCACTGACATTTGCAATCGCACAGGACCAGAGCCCTCCAAAAACCTCTCTCAAATGGCCATTCTTCACATGTGAGCCTGGACAGCGTGTCAAGCAGCTGTTCAACAGCATCACAGGCGTGCCCAATCCCATCCTTACCAGATACCCACACAAGGTGCTTTTCAGCAGGGGTCACGGGACACTGATTATGAACGGGAACCCTTTGCTCATTTTCATCATCCCCAGTTTGAGGCCAAATGTACTGCCCTTCCCACCACCCTGGCTGAGGTCAGCTAACTCAACAGAGCAGGGCTCACAGCTGGGCCATCATGGTCAGCACGGCTCAGTGATTTCACCAACTGAGCCATCAGTGGAGCCTGTGGTAATGTTCTTCAGGTGATACCACACACATAGACTCCCAACTCATTGGGGTAAAGGGAGCGTTCCCTCATGGCCCAGGCACTCAATGACACTGCAGCAATTTGGAACAATAATCACATGCATTAGTTAGCAATGTCAGTAGAACAGCTACATTTACAACAAATGTTGTGAAATTAAATCCACATCAGCAGGCCTGTCCTACTGAGGACACTGCACTTGGGGTGAAGAAGCAACAGCCAGTCGATGTGCTCATGGAAAAGAAAACGATGTTTGTGTGCACGCGTGTGGGTATGACTCAATGTTCGACTCACGAAGGAGTCAGGAATTGGACACGTTTTATAGCTACAATAAATATTGAAGGGTCTACAATGTTTGTTTTGAACATTGTAGACCCTTCAGTACTGGGCAGGTGTATGTATGCGGGCTCTGGGTATTCTGGAACATGAGCCCATCTATCGTAGAGTTAAAACAGCTGATCTTCCGGTGTGAATTCAAATATTTCATCAAAAGGATTAATCAAATATTTGAAGCTGTTGCTGCACGGGTGATAGATTCTACTTGGACTGTGTTGTAATAGGTTCAACCCTGTAATAGGTTCAACCCATCAGCCAATTATATGCCATTGGTGGGAAGGAGAAGAGAATCACTTTAGAACGGTAAATGTACAATCTGAGCTTTATTAAACCTCCAATTAAGTTAACCTCTGGGCAATATTCCTGCTTTAATCCTGTGTAGTGGACTGAGAGTGAGCAAGTCTGCAGAGATTGTGGTATAACCTTGTGTTTGTTGTCTCACACTCTATGACTATAGAGGAGCAGTTTATTCAATGCCACAATTGTAGGGTTTTTACCAATGTGACCTTCGTAAAGTGGTGTACAGAGATACGATAGGCACACTGTTCAGCAGGTTTTCTCAATTACAAAAATGAATCTGACCAGTAGCTAGCCCACGGTTCAACCGCCCAGTCCCCAGGTTTGAGACAGACGTACACGACTCTACCCATCATACCCTCTGCTGCCTCCTCTGCTATTAATTTCAGACCACATTCAGCGTTCTCACAGCTCTGTATATGTGTAAGTATTTTGGAAAGTACAGGGGCTGCAGTAACATATTGAGGGATTGGGAGAACATCACAAAAAACAAATTGATATCTTCTCAACTCTGAGATTAATTAGTCAGATCCTGACTGTTAGTCTTTGTATTACATACAGAAGGAGTTACCTGGGCAGCTTTATTCCTTTTCATCGGCATCATGACAAACGACTCAAAGTAAAGTACAGTGATGAGGTACCAGCTGAGTACACGGGAACACTAAAAATGGGGCAGCAGCAACTGTAGGCCACGAGTCTCCACTTGTGTTGCTTTTAATAACAACTTGCATTTATAAAGCGCCTTTAATGTAGAAAAACATCCCAATGTGCTTCACAGGAGGGAGAAGGAGGACAATGATGAGGAGGAGATAGGTTCTTGTGACCATTTTCCCACATGGTGAGCTCTCAATCATTCAGAGGCAAGCTGCTTCCCTTCCCTACAAGGACTGATGCATCTCCACTTGCCAGTCTGTCCAGGAGTTTTTTCTTTCCAATTACTCTCCTGTGAAGCACACTGGGACGTTTTTCCACATTAAAGGCGCTTTATAAATACAAGTTGTTGTTGTTGAAAGCAAGTGGAGACTCGTGGCCTACAGTTGCTGCTACATTTTTAGTGTACCTGTGTACGTCAGTCATAGAATCTTATAGCACAGAATCTTACAGCACAGAAGGAGGCTATTCTGCCCATCGTACCTCTGCCGGCTCTTTGAAAGAGCGAGCAGTTGTTTCCATTCCCTTGCTCTTTCCGCACAGCCCTGCAAAGTTTCCCTTTTCAAGAATATATCCAATTTTCTTCTGAAAGTTATTAGTGAATCTGTTTCCACCACCCTTTCAGGCAGTGTATTCCAGGTCATAACAACTCGCCACATAAAAAAATTCTCGTCTCCCTCCTGGTTCTTTTGCCAGTTATCTTAAATCTGTGTCCTCTGGTTACTGACGCACTCGCCAGTGGAAACAGTTTCTTCTTATATCCCAACCCTTGTTGGAGAAGCAATGGGAAGTGTACCAAACTTGCTGTACCTGTGCCGACTGCTCTGAGGCCACATTAGATTAAAAAAAAATTCTTATAAACCAAAGGTTCTGATTTTGCCTCTTCATTTCTGTAGCGTACTGTTGACACTGTGCAGCCACTACACTATCCACGTACCAGTGCTGTAAGAGTCAGCCAGCAAGGCTGCATTCAAACTGTTCACCACAGCTTATTGCACCAAGTCACTATTGGAGCCCCACCCCCACTAATGAGGGGGGAAAGGCGCGGTTAAAAGATCCAAGGGTTGGGGAGCAATAAAAGAAAAGAAAAATAGAAGTGTAAAGATTTTACCTTTCCACAACCAGATTACAATGAAGTTCAACCCTGTTCCTCATTCTACAGTACACTGGGACTTGAACCAAAAACTCAACACAAGCAAACTCAACCTTGAGCACAATCGCCCCGCCGAAATATCAACCACAGGAAGAACGTACCTCACTACTGATTGCTCTCCTCAAAGATATTAAGTAATCTTACACAGCATACTTCAGACTATCTGCTTTCCAATTTGCATAGCATTCATAAGGCTGCGTTTAACCTAAAAGGCAGGAATGGAAACACGATCGCCGACTGCACGAGAACACTTCCTGGTTAACCCGTTGACTGTGAATACACAAGGACTCTTTCTTGTTAACCCTTTGACTCCCTGAACACAGCATTAGGATTTCAGATTGAACACTTTAACTCACTGGATACATCAATCTACTTCCTGATTAACCCCTTACTTATGAACCTTGCCAGATTTTTAAAAAGACTATTTAAAAGAATTTAAAAAAAAAAAATCTAGGATTATTAACTAAATGTTTATGACTGAACAGTTCACAGGAATTAAACTAGACTTACAGGAGAGAGCACACTAGTGTGGCTCCTCATTCTCAGTTGTATTTCACCCAGTTTTGAAGGTGTGCTTTTCCCTGAAACAGCATCTTATAAGATATAAATGCCACAGGACTAAATGAAGGTATTTGATGCCACAGCAACCAGCCAATCTCCCCATCCTCTGAAAATTAAATTCCAAATGATGGAGGACTGTGGATGCCGTGACGCTGGTTCTATAGTGGACTGCAACTGCAAGTCTAGAAAATGACACCCATAAACCAGACATAACTCCTCAAAAGTTGCTGATGGGGCACCGCCTCAACCAAGAGTTTCAAATTGCATTTTGACTTTGTTTGGCATCAGTCACGTACAGATAGAACAGCTGGAAACAGTGGCAAATCAGCTCCTGTGTGGGGGGTGGGGGGGAAGAGAGAGAGAGAGAGAGAGAGAGAGAGACACACCATCTGCAGGGAACAATACTGAAATAGGTTGAGCGACAAAAAGATTTTAGTATTATTGTGCACAGATTACTAAAGGTTCATTTTTTAAAAATTTGTTCATGGGATGTGGGCATCGCTGGCAAGGCCAGCTTTTATTGCCCATCCCTAATTGCCCTTGAGCCACCTTCTTGAACTGCTGCAGTCCATGTGGTGAATGTCCGTGTGGTCATGACCAATGTAGAGAAACTATAGCTAAAGCTAACAAGCAATTGGGTTGTATTAATAGAACCACACAGTATAAATCAAAAGGACACCATTTTGACACTATTCAGGTCGCTGGTCAGACCGCATCTCGAGTACTGTGTCCAGTTTTGGTCCCCCACATGCTGGGTGATAGAGCAGGTTTGGAAAAGATCCAGAGGAGAGGTACAAGAATGATTCCTAGCTTAAAGAAATTCAGCTACTCCGATAGGCTCAAGGACCTTGGCCGATTTACTTTAGAGCAGCATAGGCTGAGAGGTGACCTGGTAGAGGTGTATAAAGGGCTGGTTAGTGTCCCTGTTGATAGATTATTCCAGTTTAACAGATTGGGGAGCACCAGGGGACGTGAGTTTAAATTATGCAAGAGTGGGAATAGACTGGATGTTGGGCAGTTCTTCTTTTCCCAGAGAGTAGTGAGCCTCTGGAATACATTGCCGGCTAGTGTGATGGGTGCTGACACTCTACCTTCCAGAGGGAGCTGGACTAGTTCCTGACTGGGGCAGAGATCGCATCATATAGAAAGTAAGTGTCTTTATAGATAACACCCGGTCCATGGACTGGTTTCGATCGCCTGAGGGGGCTGGAGAGGAATTTTCCAGAGTGTTTTTTCCCCCCCTTGTTAGCCCTGGGTTTCTTCTGTTTTTGCCTCTCCCAAGAGTTTACATGGCGGCGGGGGTGTGGGGAAGGGAGGTCGAGGGAGGGAAGATGCGAATAGTTATGATGGTCTGGCCATCAGGGTGTGGGGCAGGCTTGATGGACCAGCTGGTCTTTTCCTGCCTATCAATTACGTATATTCGTATAGAGAGAAAGAAATAGAATACTTAAATATAGCATATCAGTCATCTCTGCCCATTGTTAAAGCAGGTTTGGAGTGGTTCAAATAGGGGCAAACTGGTCTTCTGTAAATGCCTCATTTCTAATGCAGAGAAAAATTCAAAGCATCAGCAGCAACAATTGAAGAGTGCAGTTGTCTAGCAGCTGCAATTGCAACTTCTAACCATGCACTTTCAATATTGGTGGGGTAGGTCTCCATAGGCCAAGCCGATAGGCATATATTGATGCCCCCTCTGGGTCCCTAAACCTGTGCAAATTATGGAAAACCTCTCTTAGTGAAGGTGTGGATGGGGAGTTCCTCAGGACGCCCACGTTTCTCTACTCAGTACAAGCTTTACATTTTCTTTTAACAGAGTATCACAAAGATAACATCAAATTACATCCTTGGTGAATACAGTCAGACTCCATATGCAGAAACTAAAATCAGGCAGATTGAAATTCTGAGTCCTCATTCCTGTTTTTCTCCGATACTTGTCAAAGTTTCTAATTTCATATTCTGCGAGATGTAGATTTTCTGCAATTTTTGATTTCAAGCTAACAAAACTTATGCAAAAGAGCACAGAATTTCACACTTAAGAATTGAGGTGTCAAGACCAATTTGTCAAGCAGCATCTACAGTGCAAGGAGATGTAATTCTTGCTCCATTGCAGTGGTGTGCCCCCATCCCCATTGGAAACACAAGGCGAACTTCTGCTGCTCAATTTCTGTTTGTCCTCTATTTTCAAATCAAGAAATACACCAGGGATTAAATGGATCACGATAGTGTTCCTTCACCTTGGGAGCTGGATTTGAACCCAGCCCAGGCTGATGGGCTGAAATTCCTTTATTTTTCTGCCATCAGGGTGTGGGACAGACTGAACTCAAATTCCTTATGGGAAACATTACCCATTTTTGAACACAATGTTAATGCTGGGAAACGGAACACTTTTTCCACTTTGGCATCCTGTGTCAGCAAAGAGCGTTTCCAGGTCAGATGCAACATAGTCAGGTACAAAAGTAAAGCTCCTTCTACCTCCCAGTGTCCTTAAACTTTACGCCCGACTGCAGAGGTCTAAGCTTTCTGTCTTCAAGGTGTGTAACACCGAGTCTCAAGTTACATAAAAAGTTTAAATAAATGCTCCTATTAATTTGCACAAACCACAAGTTGCTGATATCAACAGGTAATCTGATTTATCCACCAATGAGGCAACAGTGCTAAAAACAGCCCTTTCCAAACCTCCCAACCTATAAAATTCAAACACGACAAACTAGTGAAGAAATAAATGCAAATAGGATGGAGTTGCCTGAGCCTCTTGGGTACATTGCCAAAGCTCGGGAACCACAGATAGTGTGCCCTGCCCAACTGCATCAGTGTAATATTTCTGCTCTCATCAGCTATGCTGCTAGCATAATTCCATGCCATTCTGTGGGTGATTTGTCACAGTGGCTCACACTAATTAAATACCGGGTTGAGGCAGAGTCAGATTAAGAATTCTTAGGGTCCCAGGAACCAGGAGCAATCCCCCCTCCCCCCACCACGCACATCCCTCCCCCTCCGATGCATTAAAACACGAACAAGTGGTAAAATGCATCAAGAAATAGGCCTGTAGATCATAGCAAATTCATAGAAATTTAGAGCACAGAAGGAGGCCATTCGACCCATCATGTCTGTGCTGGCTGAAAAAGAGCTACCCAGCCTAATCCCACTTTTCAGCTCTTGATCTGTAGCCTTGTAGGTTACAGCAGTTCAAGTGCATATTCAAGTACTTTTTAAATGCAATGAGGGTTTCTGCCTCTACCACCCTTTCAGGCAGTGAGTTCCAGACCCCCACCACCCTCTTGGTGAAAAAATTTCTCCTCAACGCCCCTCTAGTCCTTCTACCAATTACTTTACATCTATGCCCCTGGTTTACACACTGAATGAATAATAAAAGCAAATCATATCACCATTTACTACACTTAAATAAAACAGAGCCAGCAGCTGTGTGTAGCTTTTTTCTGTGTTATGGTGAGTTTTACCAGGAGTCCCATATTTGACTGGGTGTTAATCCACACCTAAGTTGAGGCTACCCCAGTTCATCAGATGAAGTAATCTACATCCTACCAGTGTGGACTAGATTTAGAAATATTTCCCAGAGGACAATGTACCTAACCCACTGCCTCACAAAGTCCCATCATTAAATTCAATATCTTATTTTGTTCAATTTATTCAATTAGGACCCCCTCCCATTATTTGTGATTGAAGGGAAGTATAGGGGCAGTAGGATTACATTCAATGCACTGTGACTTTTTAAATAGGAGTGAATAATGGCGTTGCCAGATATTTCTTTGACTTTTAAAAAGAACGTGGTCAATTTCTTTGCCAACGTGGAGACCCTCAAATACAGTCCCTTTCCTACCAGCTCAAAGTCTGCTGAACCCTGGAAAGGCTGGAAGTTCAGGTACGCCCAAGTCGTGCAGTTTGCTGGGGTTAGAATATGGAATATGAACCTTTATAAAACACTGGTTCGACTACAACTGGAGTATTGTGTCCAGTTCTGGGCACTGCACTTTAGGAAAGAAGTGAAGGCCTTAGAAAGGGTGCAGAAGAGATTTACTAGAATGATTTCAGGGATGAGGGACTTTAGTCACGTGGATAAACTGGAGAAGCTGGGGTTGTTCTCCTTGGAACAGAGACGGTTGCGAGGAGATTTGATAGAGGTGTTCAAAATCATGAAAGGTCTTAGACAGAATAGATAGAGAGAAACTGTTCCCATTGGTGGATGGGTCAAGAACCAGAGGACATAGATTTAAGTTGATTGGCAAAAGAGCCAAAGGTGACATGAGGGGAAACATTTTAACACAGCGAATGGTTAGGATCTGGAATGCACTGCCTGAGGGGGTGGTGGAGGCAGATTCAATCATGGCCTTCAAAAGGGAACTGGATAAGTACTTGAAAGGAAAAAATTTGCAGGGCTATGGGGAAAGGGCGGGGGAGTGGGACTAGCTGGATTGCTCTTGCATCGAGCCGACGTGGACTCGATGGACTGAACGGCCTCCTTCCGTGCTGTAACCTTTCTATGATTCTAGACACCTCTGGTCTGATGTTGCAATCCCCTGCTCTGTGCAATGGATGTACTGGGGCATTCCCAGCAATTGTCACCTTACCTGAGGACCTTCAGATTAACTGGAAAATTGATATTTAAAAGACAAAAGTCAAGAAATATCTGGTAAAGCCATCATTTTCCTCTATAAAGGAGTGATTTGAACAAAATGCACTCTCCCTAACCTTCCCTTCTCCTTTAAATGTAAATACAGTTTTCACAGCTCCGTAATGCTCAAGTACCAGCAGTGGCTGAATCATAGCATTCCCATCAGCAATCCAAGGCCTAATTAGTACAACCACCACTGGGTAAATTACACTAGGCAGGTCAAGCAGGGTTGGCACCTCCCGAATAGTTATACAGTACATTATTATGGGGAACAGTGGCTGAAGCGGTTGTCCTTTAACCCTATATATACTATGAGGTCCAACCGTTCAGAACTTTTCTCATGGGTTTGTTCGCGCAAGATTCTATATAGGTCAGAGTTTCCTTCACTGGAGGTGGAGCACATGAATGTGCAGTGACAAATCTACATGGCTACCTCCCAATTCAGTCCCAGGCACAATTTAAACAGTGCTGGTGGGGTTAAAACTTACATATTTTCTCCATGAATTAGATAGATATTTAGTGAGAGTGTGCGCGAGTCCGAGTGTGTGCAAGTGTGTGAGAGAGTGAGAAAAAGAGTATGTGTGAAAGTGAGCGAGAAAAAGTGTGTAAGCGAGAAAAAGTGTGTGTGAGAGTGTACGTGCTTATGTGTCAGTGTGAGCGAGAAAAGAAGCGTGTGTGTGAGTGTGAGCGAGAAAAGAAGCGTGTGTGTGAGTGTGAGCGAGAAAAGAAGCGTGTGCGCAAATGAGAGAATGTGGGAGTGCGCACGTGTGTGTGTATGAAAGTGTGAGTGAGAAAGAGCAAGCGAGAAAAAAATGATTTATGCTCCTAAGAACATAAGAAATAGGAGCAGGAGTGGGCCTTACGGCCCCCACGAGCCTGCTCCGCCATTCAATCAGATCATGGCTGATCTTCTACCTCAACTCCACTTTCCCACCGTCTCCCCATGTCTTTCTTTTAACTACACCAAAAAACACACAAGGCTCTGCTAAAACCACCTAAAGGACAGTCAGGAGAGAAGGCAGAGGGTGCGAAGTGGCTGGGAAATGTTCTTTTACTTTACTGCCCCCATGTTATGCCCTTTCTCAATAGTAACACATTCTACAGAATGACCCGGGCAGATTCACCGAGGGAGAAACATCAAATGCTCAACAGCAGCTTTCTAATCTGCGGCATAAGAGATATCCCAAAACCCAAGAGGAAAAGCAAACAGACTTCAATGTGTATTATCATAATCTCTAGAATGTGAAGTTTAATCAGAAACTACAATTTGAGTAGCCACTATTTGACCACTAACGTTTTTCAGTTAGGATGGATTTTAGATGCCAAGTTCAGTTAGGCATTCTCGAAAATATTGATTCCCACCAGTGATTCAAAGTGTGTTGAAATACCACAGATATCAGTGCACAATATTCCAGTGTTTTTAAAGAAGAACATCACGTCTTTTGGGTGGCTATAAAATTCCAATGGGTTATTGCAACTGAAGAAAAATCTGAAGATAAATCTGTGCCTGAGGCGCTCAATAAGCTGCAGAGCTGATGGATTTGGTCTTACTTATCGAGCTTGATAAGGCACAGACACTTTGCACTGAAGTGTACGGATCAGCCGCTTTGTAATGAGCTCCTTATTAACATCAGTCGACATGCTGCAGGGGATGTGGCTATCAGACTCACAAAAAGTGCTGTTCAATCAGCTCATAGTTGTCAGGGCCGCACATGTCCAGTTCTCTAGCTGCTGTTGTAATGCAAGCCTAACAAGATGGCCTCGTCTACAAATCTTGGGAGAAGCTATGTTTCTTCTAATTCAATATTTTATGTCATTGCCTACTTCTCCGGGCTTTGTAAGATTTTATACTTCTGCAGGGGTAATTGTATTTTAGTTGGGCCCTACAAGGATGACACAGAATAAAAGGTTTAAAAATAAATTCCACATTAAAGTGTCAGCAATTTTTATATTGGCTTTATGCCTGGTTAGTGCCACTGGTTCCTAATATCTTGCCCTCACTCAGCCAGTGGCAACACCAAAGTAAACCTGCCAAATTCACTAAGGCTGGCAGCTGTGAAAATCCAGGAAAAAAAACAAATCAACCAGTCATTCACCTCATTTCCTATTTGTGGAACCTGGCTTAGCACAAATTTGCTACTGTGGTTGCCTATATAAAACAGTAATTGCAAAGTATTTCTTGGGCTATAAAGTGCCTTGGGACACCATAAAGGTGCGATAAAGGTGCCACAAATAGATCTGTCCCCGGCACTTCGCAGTGTTTTACATAGAGATAAAGTAGGGTTTCCTGACCTAGAGTCATCACGTTAACACTTCACTACAAATGCTTGCCTGTAGAGCCGAGAAAAGAGAAAAATCTAACATCTTGATTTACGAGATGAGTTTCCTTAGCAAATCAAGCACATTCTCAATTATGTTACATTAATTGTAATGAGTTTCTATCCTACAACCAATGCTGAATGTTACACAGCAAAGTCATTGAAATTTACTGGGAAACAAAACATTTCCTGGCAGGTGGATACTCCCAACTAAGGGGGTCTCAAAGTCCTCACTCATATCCCAATTATCTGGAGCTTGATTGACTATTCTTCTTGGTCTGAAAATAGCTCGTGATTTTAAAAGAAGTGTTCCATTCACATTGCACCTTATCATGCCCATCAAACATTTCAAACTGCTTCACGTACAATAAATTACTCTGAAGTTCAGTGACTGTTATGGAGGCAAATACAGCAGTCATTTGGCACACAGGAAGATCCCACAAACAGCCATTAAATTAATGAGCAGCTAATCTGTTCTTTGGTGGTGTTGGCAGAGGGAGGAATGTTGGCCAAGACACTGGGATAACTGCCTGCTCTTCATATAGTACCACAAGGTCTCCACCGCCAACCTGAGCAGGCAGGCAGGGCCTCAATTTAACATCTCACTGAAGGACATCCAATTAATTAACTAACCGAAATGTGGAAATTCTAAACTTTTGTTTTGTTTCCAAAAAAATTGTGACGGCAATGGATTAATAAACAGGCCCAAAGGGGGGAAAGGATCTGAAGCAGGAGATTTTAGCTGTGACCATTTTATATCCTGTTTGATTGAACAAAAGTACAAGATCACACAACTTTGAAGTGCAATTACTGTTGTTATAGTATTCCATTTCTTAATACCGTCAATTTACAGCACCAATTAATTTATGGGATGAAGCTCCTAGAACTGCTTACGTGCGCACAAACACACTAATTGAATGAGGACAGAACACCATTTGATATTCAGAAATATAAATATGTAAAAAGGTGTAATATATTACACCTCAGCCCAGCATGTCAGGATTTATGTGCGATACAACAACTCATATTAATGCATTTATACAGTAAGTGTGTGTAGCCAAACTGCCCACAAATATTTTCAGTGGATGGCAATGGGAACTTCAACAACAACTTGCATTTATATAACGCCTTTAACGTGGTAAAACATCCTAAGGAGTTTCACAGGAGCGATTATCAAACAAAACTGGACATCAAGCTTCATAAGGAGATATTAGGACAGGTGAGCAAAAGCTTGGTCAAAGAGGTAGATTTTAAGGAGTGTCTTAAAGGAGGAGAGAGAGGTAGAGAGGAGTTTAGGGAGGGAATTCCAGAGATTAGGGCTTAGGCAACAGAAGGCGCGGCCGCCAATGGTGGAGTGATGAAAATCGAAGATGCGCAGGAAGTCAGAATCGGAGGAGGGTGGGGCGCTCTCGGAGGAGGGTGGGGCGCTCTCGGAGGAGGGTGGGGCGCTCTCGGAGGAGGGTGGGGCGCTCTCGGAGGAGGGTGGGGCGCTCTCGGAGGAGGGTGGGGCGCTCTCGGAGGAGGGTGGGGCGCTCTCGGAGGAGGGTGGGGCGCTCTCGGAGGAGGGTGGGGCGCTCTCGGAGGAGGGTGGGGCGCTCTCGGAGGAGGGTGGGGCGCTCTCGGAGGAGGGTGGGGCGCTCTCGGAGGAGGGTGGGGCGCTCTCGGAGGAGGGTGGGGCGCTCTCGGAGGAGGGTGGGGCGCTCTCGGAGGAGGGTGGGGCGCTCTCGGAGGAGGGTGGGGCGCTCTCGGAGGAGGGTGGGGCGCTCTCGGAGGAGGGTAGAGAGAGGGCTGTAGGGCCAGAGGAGGTTAGAGATCTCGGCGGGTTGTAGGGCCTGAGGGGGTTACAGAGATCTCGGCGGGTTGTAGGGCCTGAGGGGGTTACAGAGATCTCGGAGGGTTGTAGGGCCGGAGGGGGTTACAGAGATCTCGGCGGGTTGTAGGGCCTGAGGGGGTTACAGAGATCTCGGCGGGTTGTAGGGCCTGAGGGGGTTACAGAGATCTCGGCGGGTTGTAGGGCCTGAGGGGGTTACAGAGATCTCGGCGGGTTGTAGGGCCTGAGGGGGTTACAGAGATCTCGGCGGGTTGTAGGGCCTGAGGGGGTTACAGAGATCTCGGCGGGTTGTAGGGCCTGAGGGGGTTACAGAGATCTCGGAGGGTTGTATGGCCGGAGGTCACTGCAGCTCAACGCTCATAAACCTTCAGCATGTTAGAAAAGTAACCAATGATCTCCCATTGGCTTAGAGGTAAAAACAAGATGCACAGCCCTCAAACCACAAAGGAGGAAGGCCCTAGGTCGATGCTGAGTTAGGAAAGGCAAATCGGCCAGGCTTCCCATTCCAGATTGCTATCCAGTGCCCTGCTGGAAATGTGTATGTGCGTGCACTCGTCAGGGGGAAGGTAGGATGAGGCTCAGCTGTGGTGGCCTCCATAGTCGAATAGCCAGCTGACACTCCTTGTGTATCGATGTACTATGTAGAGGGGGAATCACTCTCAAGCAAGTGCTTTAATGTTGCACAATACTCCTGATGTATCACCTCAAACTGCTTCCGCTTCCAGTTGTAAACAATTTTACAACACCAAGTTATAGTCCAACAATTTTTATTTGAAATCTACAAGCTTTCGGAGGCTTCCTCCTTCGTCAGGTAAACATTTACCTGACGAAGGAGGAAGCCTCCGAAAGCTTGTAGATTTCAAATAAAAATTGTTGGACTATAACTTGGTGTTGTAAAATTGTTTACAATTGTCAACCCCAGTCCATCACCGGCATCTCCACATCCGCTTCCAGTGACAGACTTGGAACCACCAGTACTTTGCCTAGTTTCACACAAAATGTTCTGGACTAATGGGAAGTAAACGCTGATGCAAGTCATCAATTTTCTCATGCCTAGCCCTGGTCTGAAGGTGGTAACATTCCACTGACCAATCACAGGACAGCGTTAAAAACAACCAGAAGAATATTAGAGGCTGCTGTGGGGAAATAAACACACAGCTGGGAGGGCGTCACCAAGCAACTGACATCAAAAGGTTTGTATTGTACCACAAACCAGCAAAGTCACTCACAACGCGCCCATTTCCTGGAACTCTGCCCCACTTGGACTTGGCAATGGGTGGAGTAGAATTGGACCCTGTCTGTTGTCAACATCTTTCTTCTTTGTTCGTTTTCCTTTCCCTTTTCATTGGTTAAAGAGGCAGAAACCACTCTGGGAGGCGTTGCTGGCCTCTGAGCAAGGACCATGGGTAGGGTGCTGTTACACAGCAGGATTAGAAACTCCAGCCCCCGGAGCAGAACTATGGTTAAAAAAAAACAAACGTGCTACATCTGAGCATTGCCACGGAAGATCTACTAAATATACTATGTACAATATGTTTAAAAATCCCTCATTGATGGATTATATACTATATGTTTAAAAGAACCCTCTGATAGATTACGTACCACATATTTGAAGACCCCTCACTGATATATTATGTATGATATGCTTAAATCCTTATATTTATACGTTTGTATCCTTGGCCACTCCTATTTCTCATCTACATCTGGCCACTTGGCGACATCATCCGAAAACACAACCCTAACCCTAACGTCAGGTTCCATATGTACACTGATTAGACCCTGGTTAGACCGCACCTGGAGTACTGTGAGCAGTTCTGGGCACCACACCTTCAGAAGGACATATTGGCCTTGGAGGGAGTGCAGTGTAGGTTTACTAGAATGATACCTGTATTTCAAGGGTTAAGTTACAAGGAGAGATTACACAAATTGGGGTTGTATTCTGTGGAGTTTCGAAGGTTAAGGGGTGATCTGATCGAAGTTTATAAGATATTAAGGGGAACAGATAGGGTGGAGAGAGAGAAACTATTTCCGCTGGTTGGGGATTCTAGGAGTAGGGGGCACAGTCTAAAAATTAGAGCCAGATCTTTCAGGAGTGAGATTAGAAAACATTTCTACACACAAAGGGTGGTAGAAGTTTGGAACTCTCTTCCGCAAACGGCAATTGATACTAACTCAATTGCTAAATTTAAATGTGAGATAGATAGCTTTTTGGCAACCAAAGGTATTAAGGGATATGGGCCAAAGGCAGGTATATGGAGTTAGATCACAGATCAGCCATGATCTTATCAAATGGCGGAGCAGGCACGAGGGGCTGAATGGCCTACTCCTGTTCCTATGACACCCAGCTCTACCTCACCACCACCTCTCTCGACCCTTCCACTGTCTCTCATTTGTCATACTGCTTGTCCGACAGCCAGTACTGGATGAGCAAAAATTTCCTCCAACTAAATATTGGGAAGTCCGAAGCCATTGTTTTTGGTCCCCGCCGCAAACTCCGTTCTCTAGCCACTGACTCCATCCCTCTCCCTGGCCACTGTCTGAGGCTGAACCAGATCATTCGCAACCGTAGTGTCCTATTTGACCCCGAGATGAGCTTCTGATCACATATCCGCTCCATCACAAAGACTGCCTACTTCCACCTCCGTAACATTGCACGTCTCCGCCCCTGCCTCAGCTCATTTGCTGCTGAAACCGTCATCCATGCCTTTGTTACCTCAAGATTCAACTATTCCGATGCTCTCCTGGCCAGCCTCAATCTTCCACCCTCCATAAACTTGAGCTCATCCAAAACTCTGCTGCCCGTATCCTAACTCGCACCAAGTCTAGCTCACCCGTCACCCGTGCTCACTGACCTACACTGGTTCCTGGTGCGGGAGTGCATCGATTTTAAAATTCTCATCCTTGTTTTCAAATCACTTCATGGCCTCACCCCTCCCTATCTAACCCTACAACCCTCCAGATTTCTGTGCTCCTCCAATTCTTACCTCTTGTGCATTCCCGATTTTAATCACTTCACCATTGGCAGCCGTGCCTTCAGCAGCTGAGGTCCCAAGCTCTGGAATTCCCCCCCCAAACCTCTTTGCCTCTCTACCTCTCTCTCCTCCTTTAAGAAGCTCCTTAAAACCTACCTCTCCTATCCTAATATCTCATGTGGCTGGGTATCAAAATTTGTTTGATAACATTCCGGTGAAGCGCCTCGGAACGTTTTACTACAATAAAGGTGCTATATAAATGCAAGTTGTTGTTGTGTTGTAAAGAACCCCCACTGATGCATTATACACAACATGTTTAAAGATCCTCACTGATGGACAGGCCTGTTGTACATAATCTATTTCAAACCTACACAATCGGGGAGAATCTGTCTGGAGAAGTGTGTGAGCTCCACACTGGGATGAGGGGCTGTGCAAGTGCAGCTGCTGCTCTGCCATCAGTATTTATGGAACAGCACCACATAAAGCTCCAATTAAGCAATTGTCTAGTCATTTTATCTCTCGATTCTGGGAGCATGTTCTGAAACAAGCACGCTGTGCCAGCTTTTATTTTGCCCACAGCCAAACAAAGAGCGAGAATTAATGCAATTGAAGATTGAAAAACACAGCCTGTGACAGCGAACAAAAAGGACAAGGTGGCTGTAAAATGTTGGCAAATTAAAAGACAGCTAATGAAGCGCATCAGTTACTGCCGTTAATTTCCTTTAAAATACACATTTTGTTTATCCCTCCGAGGGATGCAGCAGCAATGCTGCACTGCGACATTGAACATGACAAAGTGAGCCAAGCTTTTTTTTCCCTCCTCCACATTACTGGCAGAGGATCTATCAGAGTCCTACCATAGCATTCCTGCACAGTCCCAGAAACACCAACACCTCTCATTTAACTTGAGAATGGGCTGCATTTCAAATCAAAAAGGTTTTTAAAAAAAATAAATAAATTTAAACATCCAGAAGGCCCAGAGTTCAATTCCCAATCTGTGCTGATTTTGCTGATCACAGGCAAGACACTATAACTGGTCTCAACACCTCTAGGCCAGGAAACTGGGGGTAGGGGGAGTAAGAAAGGGGACAGGGGAAAAACCATCCAAAGATTTTGCTTCACATTGGTACCCAGGGACCCTGACAGGATGGGACCTGCATGTGAACATTGTGCGGGAAAAGGACTGGGCACAGTTGTGTATCCCACAGTCAGATTACCCTTCAACACTCTACTGTCAAGACTGACACATGAAGAGTGGCCACTGAAGTTACTGGAGGGAGGCCCCTGTGAGCTGTGCTCCAGCATAGGACAATGCCTTCAGGAGAGGGGAGGAGCAAACCGGCAAGTGATTTATAATTATATTTGCCAGTTTAAACCCCCTCACCTTTTGGAGGTGTTGACTCTTTGCTGAGGTCCAGTTCCATGGGCATCAGATACCCCACAGTACTTCGATAAACAGAGGCCCGGCTGTGAGGGTTGGGAGGGGGAGGGGAAATCAATCACAGATGAGCCTGATCCTCTTCCCATCCACACACCCCGCACATCCAAGGGTGCTCGTCAGCCATGAGGAGTGAGAACCATGGACAATTTGCCCGTCCCTATCCGAGGCCTCCGGAGATTGATTTGTGCACACGACCAGTTCGTAACTAACTTTCATAATCAATTTTGAGTCAAGGAAAATTAACCTCATTGATTTATTGTATTGTGCAGTCAGAATTTAATCAGCGGAATTCCAGCGGCACCAATTAACTGCACTGCTGCTTAAGCTGGGTTCACTTTCTCACATGCCTCAGACTGTTATGGGTTAGGATCTGGTGCCAGAACAGATGACAAGCACTCATTCATTCATAGGGACATAGGAACAGGAATAGGCCATTCAGCCCCTCGAGCCTGTTGCGCCATTCAATTAGATCATGGCTGATCTGTATCGAAACTCCATCTACCCTCTTTGGTTCTGTAACCCTTAATGCCCTTGCCCTAACAAAAATCTATCAATCTCAGATTTGAAATTTTCAATTGACCCCTAGCCTCAACAACTTTTTGGGAGGAGATTTCCACTACCCTTTGTGTGAAGAAGTGCTCCCCTGAGCAGCCTAGCTCTAATTTTGAGGTTATGCCCCCTTGTTCTGGACTCCCCCACCAAAGGAAATAGTTTCTCTCCACCTGCCCTATCAACTCCTTTAATCATCTTAAACACCTCAATTAGATCACCCCTTAATCTTCTTTACTCCAAGGAATACAAGCCTAGTCTATGCAACCTGTCCTCATAATTTAACCCTTTTAGCTCTCGTGTCATTATGGTGAATCTGCACTGCTCCCCCTCCAAGGCCAATATATCCTTCCTGAGGCACAGTGCCGAGAATTGAATGCAGTTACTCCTGATGCAGTCTAACCAGAGCTCTGTACAACTGTAATGTAACTTACCCCTTTGTATTCCAACCCTCTTGAGATGAAGGCTAACATTCCATTAGCCTTTTTGATTACTTTTTGTACCTGTCCATTAGTTTTTAGTGATTTCCGTACTTGGGCCTCATAATCTCTCCGCACCTCTGCGGTTCCTAATTTCTCACCATTTAGGAAGTACTTTTATCCATCTTTCTTAGGTCCAAAGTGGTGACCTCGGTTTCAAATGTGCTAGCCTGGCAAACGGGTTGGAAGGTGCCCAGCGTATCGGGGACTAGATGCAGGTTTCAACTCCTGAGATTTTTTCCCCCAATTTGTTCAGATTGTTTTAGGAGAAGAGAGGCAAAAAGAGCCAAGTCACTCCCCAAAGTTAAAAAAGGGGGGGGCACAAATCCAAGCTGCTCCTGTATATCTCCCATCAGCCGCTTACGCTTAGGAAACCTGCTTGCCCTTGGATCGAGGGAATACGCAGTCTGTGAAGAAGTGAAAAAAGTGGAGAAACACAAATTACATTACCCTCCTTTCCTGCGACAAAAAAAACTAGTTGAGGGTCTGATACAAGATCATGAATAAGTCCATCTGTTTTTAGCTAATTTCTTAATGCTGTAACAATCAACATGCTGTGAAAAAATGATCTCATCTCAGTCTGTATTTGTCCTGTGGAAACACCAGAACTTTGATGAACTAATTCATACTAGAGTTGAAAAAGTACACCTCTGTTACCACACACTCAGGCCATCACGCGCTCACACAGGCCAACGTAAATGCACTTCCTTCTGCTCTGTGCACAGTGAGTCACAATACTAACACATTAGTCCCTTTATTATTCTTCTCCATAACATCAGCATTATTGTAATGTTAAGGGTACCATTGTGTAAAGATAGTATAGTGTTTGATGCCTGCACATGCTGGCAAGAGATACTGATGCTGTCTCCCAGATTAAACACTGCCTTGTGGCATTCAGCCAGGGTCAGCTGAGAACAGTGATGTCAGGTGTTTGTAAGCTCTACTTCCTGGCCAACACTGGGCCAAAGGGTCTTTAATGTGTCTCTACAGTCCCAGCACTGCACAACAGGCTACATTTTGTCCATGGTCTCGATGCACAAACTGTCCATGCAAAAATGAACAATATCGTCCTGTGGGTAGAAAACCTTTGCAAAACAGGCCACAATCAACCGCCGACAAGAATTCATTTGCTTGGATTTGAAGGACTTAGTAAACATGATTTCTTGCAACATTATTGAGTCAACAGTGCATCTTTATGTTTGAACCTTCATTTCCCAAAATGCTTCACAGTCAGCGAAGTGCTTTTGAAGTGTAGGAAATGCGGCAGTCCCACAATCAGCAAAGAGATAAATGATCAGATAATCTTTTTTTTTAAAATGATGTTGGTTGAAGGATAAATATTGGCCAGGAGAACAGGGAGAACTCCCCTGTTCTTCAATCTTTTACATCTACCTGAGAGGCCTTGATTTATTGCCTCGTCCGAAAGACGGCACCTCCGACAGTGCAGCACTCCCTCAGTACTGGGGTATGTGCTCAAGTCTCTGGATTGGGAGTTCAACCCACGACCTTCTGACGCAGAGGTCATCTGGATATCGGGTGATAACAGGTACCGCCTCAACTGTGATGCCCTTCCCCGCTGCACAATACAAATACTAGTACAGGTTTGGTATCGAAACACAAAAACCACAACATCTAATGCGCAATGTTGCAATAAATTGACTTTCGCAGCATCATATACATCACAGTTAATTTGCTTAGACCTCCTGGCAGCAACACCACCTGATTAAATTCCAATTTTTGGAATAAGTTAGAGAACAAGGAGCAGGGGGAATTTGGCGAGATGGGAGGGCATTTGTTTGTAGTGGAGAAACAGCTCATGTCCCCTAGTGCCTTATGGTATTATACAGTACTCTTTGTCAACACTGAACGAGTACCTGGAACTAGTCCACAGGCTGACGACTACAGCAGCTGCTAACTCACAGAACCCTTCAGGGGCTGGTGTTGCTACAGTTTACGAATGCACGATAAGGATGTAACGAGAAAATACAAATAGTAAGAATCATGTTAGTATTCCTGTAAGCACACCGCTAATAAATCACGCCTTTACAAAGATAGCAAGTGCGATTTACTTAACCCTTTCACTAACATGTCCAACGTTTAAAACCCAAGCAGGTACACAATGGCCAAATTCAGATCTCCCATAAAGAGCAAGATTCAGATCAGTGAAGGTCCTGTGATCAGCCAGAATAAAGAACTCAAGCAGAGGAAGTTTGAGCAGGTCAGGTTATCTCCCAGTTAGATGATCTATTGCCCTTGTTGAACTGATCAGACTTACCCAACTCAGCCAAGGAAGCCCAATGAATGGCGGAGCAGGCTCGAAGGGCCTACTCCTGCTCCTATTTTCTATGTTTTCTATGAAAAAGGCAGCCCCAGGGAATAAAAGTGTAACCTTCCGGTTGAGAATAAGTAACTTCACTGCTAAAGCTCCTGTACAACCAAAAGATAAGCCACTTCTAAAAACAGGCTAATCTGTATACTGGATGTTACAGTGAAAAGGAAAGGAAAGGAATTGCATTTATATAGCGCCTTTCACAACCCCAGGACATTCCAAAGCGCTTTGTAGCCAATTAAGTACTTCTGAAGTGTAGTCACTGTTGTAATGTATAAAACGCGGCAGCTAATTTGCACACAGCAAGGTACCACAAACCGCAATGAGATAAATGACCAGAAAATCTGTTTTACTGATGTTGGTTGAGCGATAAATATTGGCCCAGGACAAATAATAATGCCGTGGGATCTTTTACGTCCAACTGAGGGGGTAGACTGGGCCTCAGTTTAACGTCTCATTCGAAAGACAGCACCTCAGACAGCTTAGATTTTGTGCTCAAGTCTCTAGAGTGGGGCTTGGACCCACAACCTTCTGACTCAGGGCCAAGACATACACCACTGGGTCACGGCTGACACCCACAGTAGCAGGTTTGAAAGTAATAGCTGCCCACATGCCCTAAACAGCATGGTCACCTTTTCAGGCAGGACAAGTACTGAGAACCATTGTTCGCCTTCATTTTGCTCAAGGCACATCACATGACACTAGTGGAACTGCAGACACCCTCCCAGGTTAATAGCAGTTACCACTGAACCCGGATTCAAGTCTGGGCCATTATGTTCTGATAAACAGTCTCATCCAAAACCTATTTTTCTCTCTCAGATCCTGATCGAGCTATTGTGCATTTCCAGCATTCGCAACTACATGACAGTCAGTGCATTCCAAAAGTAATTGACTGTGTGAAGCACTTGGAGACGTTTCGATGGTGTGATAAGGTGCTGTATAAATGCAAGTGTTTCTTTTCTCTTTACCCTTGGGCCCTTGCTGACTCACTTCCATTTCCTGAGAGGCAATCAATGACTTACAGTGCTCAAGTACAGAAGGATATCTCAACGCGCTCGTCAGGGAGGTGGAAAACCAGCAGAAGCCGAGTAGAAGGAAAAAAAGGAAAAACGGAAACAAAGGTAGGGGCGGGGAATGTAGGATATGTTGGGAAGCAGGGAGGAAGTTGACAGCGTGGAGCTCCAGGACAAAGGGGCACAATGGCTGGAAGAGCTGTCACTGACAGCAGAGGAAGGGGGAGGATACAGGGGCAAGCTGCTATCAGAAGAGAGAGAAAGAGATGTGGCATGATGAAATGGAAAGGTATGGATGAAAATAAGCAAGTTGAATTTTAAAAAATGGTAAAATGGAAGAGCCAGAGGGCGGAGAAGAGAGTGAGGGGGCGGGGTAAGAGGAGGTAGGTGAGGAGAGAGAGAATTTGAAATATCAGTGTCATTAATGTTATTAAATGGAAGTTATGACTGCAATATGCAAAATGTCATTGAAACAAGTTGATTAAAAGATTGTAATGGTGTCTCGGGTTGATTACCTCCTTAATAGCACACATTCTTTTTCCATTAAAAATGTTAGCTTTGCCTCTAGAAAGCTAGTATATTTAAACACTCGACCCTGTGAACTCTAGGCAAGAAAGGCAGGATTTGGGCAAACGTAGAACTAGGTGACTACTTGCACTTTTATCAGCCCCTTATTTTACAGCTCGTCCCAGTGAATTTACTTCAAGATCACCTTCACATGCCTCCATGGCTTTCACCACCCCACCGCAGCAATCTCCTTCATTCCTTTGACACGTTATCCCTCATTCCCAAAACACTGCCCTTCAACAACACATTGCACCTCCCACAACCTTCTCTATTTTTTCTGTTGTCCACTTTTCCTCTTCAATCTTTGAGCTGTGTTCCTGTGCAAGAGATGCAATGTAGTAATGTAGAAGTCGTCTGGGCCAGGAATTATTTCCACACAGACCAATGTGAAGCCTTTTTCACTGGATGCTCAGTGATTTGGTCAATCACTCCCAGGATTGGGCCTGCAGAAGTCAAGCAGTACTCACTAATGTCACTGCACGTCTTAGGTTTAAAACCTTCTACAGCACATGGTACTGAACTGTACAGGCCAGGAAGGTCCATGTTGGATCTTTAGCCTGTGCCGGTTAGTCAATCTCAGCTGATGGTGAGGGGAGGTCCTGAAGGCTCACTGTCTAAAGGGGTGATATGGGACACGGTGGTCAGGATTCTCACACTAGCTGGGATTCCTTCTACAGAAAGCCTGCCAACACCTCATGTGCTGTGTGCGCTATGTGCATGCGTGCGTGCTAGGTGCTATGTTCTAGTGCGTGTGCTGTGTCCACTGTGCGTGCGCTGTTAATGCATGCTGGGGGTGGGAAGTCAAAGCCAAGCCCCAAAGTCAGTGGACAGAGATCAGGAATGGGAACGCTGGGCGATAGGCCTCTCCCTAGCACAGGGGGACTGAGGCCGAATGTACAAGAGAACACAAATCAAACTCGATATCTGTGATCCATACGACTCAGTTATACGATCTTACCAGCTGAGCCAATAGGAGAGCTAAGCAGGATTGAATATTTTTTTCAAATCCACTGCACAAAGTAACTCAATGCCAGTCACAGCACATATTATATACAAACTGCATCTGCATCTTTTCTAGGGACTCCACATTTAAACATAGACCTGCACCCTTACAATAGGGATGTTTTACAAGACAGGAAGGGGAGTGACATGAAATGCCACAATAACCCATCAATCTTATTGTCGGTCCTGTTGTGAAACATTTCATTATCAGACATAATTGCTTTCTAAAACCAAACTAGTACCTTGAAATGGATTGCAACCCTGTAAATTTATAAGCCGCTAAATATTTTTTGCTCAATGGATTTAATGGTGCTGAACTAAATGGTATTTAATACTAAAGTCCTGTTGAATGTCAATGTGGCAGCAACTGCCAACTAGCACAGACTGGGTGGTTGATGATGTCTTTATTCTGCCAGTGATGCTCTTTATCACTTATTACAATCCCCATGCCTGAGTAGTGTGCGAGACAACGACTGATTGTACGACAGCTTTCCCCTGTAATGATATTGGAGGGTGGTTTCTAATACATTGCTAACACAATAACCCAGCTACGTTATGGCAAGAAGGAGATTTTGCTGGGTTAACCAGGTTAGCGGACTGCATGTCAGGCCAGTTTTCACATCTAGATAAGCAAGTGACAGTCGCAGTGGGTTATTGGATTCTTCTTCCTTTTCTACCCAAGATACAGATGCACAAATCACAAAAGTAGCAATGCAGGTTAATAAGGCCTTAAAAAAGCAAACAAGCACTGGGGTTCATTTCTAAAGGGATAGAATCAAAAAGCAGAGAAGTTATGTTAAACTTGTACAGAACCTTGGTTAGACCACACTTGGAGTACTGTGAACATAGAATGGTTACAGCACAGAAGGAGGCCTTTCAGCCCATCAAGCACGTGTCGGCTCTTTCTAAGAGCAATCCAGTTAGTCCCATTTCCCCGCTTTTTCCCCCGTAGCCCTGCAAATTTTTTCACTTCAAGTATTTATCCAATTCCTTTTTAAAGCCACGATTGAATCTGCTTCCACCACCCTTTCAGGCAGCACATTCCAGATCACAAGGAGTAGGTTAGGCAAATAGCACAGATGCATTTAAGGGGAAAACTAGAAAAGCACAAGAGGGAGAAAGGAATAGAAGGTTATGCTGAGAGAGTTAGATGAAGAGGGGTGGGAGGAGGCTCGTGTGGAGCATAAACACGGACATAGACAAGTTGGGTCAAATGGCCTGTTTCAGTGCTGTAGACTCTATGGAACTCTATGCAAGATTGAATCCAGCTCCAGATTGAGTCTATCTGCGAACTCGAAGAAAAAAAAATAGACTTGCATTTATACAGCGCCATTCATGACCTTAGGATGACCCAAAGCACTCTACAGCCAATTAAGTACTTTTTTTGAAGTGTAGTCACTGTTGTAATGTAGGAAACAAAGCACACAATTTGCACACAGCAAGCTCCCACAAACAGCAATGTGATAATGACCAGATCATCTGTTTTAGTAATGTTGATTGAGGGATGAATATTGTCCAGGACACCAGGGAGAACTCTGATCATCTTCGAATAGCGGACATGGGATCATGGGCAGACGGGGCCTGGGTTTAACGTCTCATCCGAAAGACGGTACACCTCTGACAGTGCAGCACTCCCTCAGTACTGCACTGGAGTCCGATGCAAAATAAGACCAGTTTTAATCTGGTTTCCTGCAGCTAAAAGTCCTACATAAAATCATACATACCGTCGCACAAATTGGCACTCGCAGCCACAGGAACAAGGAGAATGGGAACTGGAAGCATCTTGCTGTGAAATTGGCACCACTCTTCCGATATTTGGGTTCAGGCGCATTGGTGTGGGGCGGGGAAATTCCCATTGTAATTGGCTGAGCCATATTTGAGCTGGCAATGCTTGGAGACTAGGTACCAAAAGAGAAATGTTCCATTCACCAGCAGTGACATTCCCTACCTTAATGGGCACAAAGATTCACCAAGGGCAAAATAAAGCTCAACCTGTGCTGTGGTTTACCTAATTAAATAGTCAAACTGGCCTGCTGTGCAGATTCAGAGAGTCAGCCTCATGGACAGTTTATATCTCCCCAAATCTGTAAGATTCCGAGCATTGTGCACAGCACTGTAATCACAACGACTTCCTGTGCTGTAATAGTTTCAAAATTAAAAGAAACATTATGACAGGGTCAAGGGTACTCAAAAGTAGAATATGGAGGCTTAAGGACAATGAAAGCAACTGCAGATCAAGTTAGAAAAATCATTGAGAAACTGCCTCTCAAGGTGGGAGAGGAAATCCGATGGCCAAAAATCAAAAAGTTTTACCATTTTCTTTTTGGTTCTCTAAGCAATCCTGCCTCAGTCCTCCAAACACATCCATATTCTTCAAATGGACATTGTTCCCATCTAAGCTCCTTTGTGTAAAAACAATCTTACAAGCCTTGTAGAGGAGAATCACCAAAGAACCACAGGAAGTGGCCATTCAGCCCATTGGGTCTGTGCCAGCTCTTTGCCCGAGCGATCCAAATCTAAAACCACTGTCCCACTCTCTCCCCACAGCCCTGTACCTTCCTCTGCTTCAAATACTTATCCACTTTTCCCTTAAAAGATGTAGTGGTCTCTGCCTCAAATACTCCCTGTGGCAAAGCATTTCATACTCCAACAACTCGCTATGTAAAGAAATTTATCCATCCTCTCTCCTCATTCTAGGAATGAATGTGGGTAAGAGCTGTCATTTTGATTTCTGCTTGGAAAAATACACACAAAAATGTATGTCACCAAAATGCAACCAAGAGGTTATCAGCCAAATGAATGGTCTCGCCATTGAGAGCTGCATTTCTGGCACTAATTACAGCGTACGGTTTCATTTCTATAAAATATCTCTGATTCAGTGCTGCAAAATTCTTAATTGTACAAGCAGGCCATGAAGTCCAATAAGTTTGCAGCAGTGACGCCCTTCTGCACTTGAATGCAGACTATATAGCTGATATTTATGCATCCCTTGTAACTGCAGCAATTACAGGAGGTGCATACACTGTGCATCCATTCTACGGACAGATGCCTCTACTAGAATGCAGAACACTGTCTTCAGAAGACAGACTCTGGAATTAAAATTGCAAAATTATTGGACGATTTCTGGTGCAATACAAGTGGAAACAGGGAAGCTGCAGAACATTCAGTGCTCAGGTCAGGAAGATGCAACAGCTGGAGAGAGCACCAAGTGTCAGAGATTGGGTCTGTCAGCTGATACAGTTTCATCCCGCATGTGTAGGCCTCGTTCTAGTCCAGCTTTCATTGATGCCAGGGATCTGTGCTGTGCTTCACTACTTGATGTGGAGATGCCGGTGATGGACTGGGGATGACAATTGTAAACACTTTTACAACACCAAGTTATAGTCCAACAAATTTATTTTTAATTCCACAAGCTTTCGGAGGCTTCCTCCTTCGTCAGGTGAACGGTATGGAAATGACATTTTCGAATCCTTCGCATTTTAAAATCACAGAACAATGCCTGGTGATTACTGTCCGTTGCCAAGGCAATCACAGTGAGCAGACAGAAAGGTGTCACCTAAAAAGGCCACCGAATATACAAACCCCCCAAAAAAAGAGAGAGAGAGAGAGAGAGAGAGAGAGAAGGAAGACAGTCAATGACCCGTTATATTAAAAACAGATAACATTTGTTCGCTGGTGGGGTTACGTGTAGTGTGACATGAACCCAAGATCCCGGTTGAGGCCGTCCTCATGGGTGTGGAACTTGGCTATCAATTTCTGCTCGACGATTTTGCGTTGTCGTGTGTCTCGAAGGCCGCCTTGGAGTACGCTTACCCGAAGGTCGGTGGCTGAATGTCCATGACTGCTGAAGTGTTCCCCGACAGGGAGAGAACCCTCCTGTTTGGCGATTGTTGCGCGGTGTCCGTTCATCCGTTGTCGCAGCGTCTGCATGGCTTCACTACTTGTGGAGAGCTCCACCTGTTCTCTACAAAATGCAGCAGTCATTCTAATGCTCTTGAACAGGAGGAAAGAGCCAATCTTCATTGGGAAGCTGTCAGCAATGGCACAACAGTAACAGCTGGTGCAACATGGTGCCACAGGCCAACAAATAACAAACTGTGTATCCTGTTCTGCAGTCGGTTTCACCCCCTAAAACGTATTGGGACTCCCGAAGAAATCAACCGTCAAGGCCTTGCCAATAGGTATGCACCATGTGGTGAGCGGCGGAGAGAGCGAGACCAGAGCGGGGATATAAACAGCGCGGAGAGAGCGAGAGTTCATTCGGTGAGCGGCGGAGAGAGCGAGGATAAAAACAGCGCGGAGAGAGCGGGAGTTCAGTCGGTGAGCGGCGGAGAGAGCGAGACCAGAGCGGGGATAAAAACAGCGCGGAGAGAGCGAGAGTTCAGTCGGTGAGCGGCGGAGAGAGCGAGACCAGAGCGGGGATAAAAATAGCGCGGAGAGAGCGGGAGTTCAGTCGGTGAGCGGCGGAGAGAGCGAGACCAGAGCGGGGATATAAACAGCGCGGAGAGAGCGAGAGTTCATTCGGTGAGCGGCGGAGAGAGCGAGGATAAAAACAGCGCGGAGAGCGCGGGAGTTCAGTCGGTGAGCGGCGGAGAGAGAGAGACCAGAGCGAGGATAAAAACAGCGCGGAGAGCGCGGGAGTTCAGTCGGTGAGCGGCGGAGAGAGAGAGACCAGAGCGGGGATAAAAACAGCGCGGAGAGAGCGAGAGTTCAGTAGGTGAGCGGCGGAGAGAGCGAGACCAGAGCTTACTCTGAGAGCGAGACTCTGAGACCAGCGGCAGAGTTCGAGGTGACGTCACCAGTCAGAAAGTGACGCGGCAGAGGGGAGGCAGCTGATTGGTGAGTATTTCTACCGTTTTACTGTAAGTAAAGTAATAAGAAAGGGAAGGTCTGCAGGTTTTATAGCAGGTAGTGTGTTTTTTTTGTGAACCTAGGTCCCGAGTATAGTTAACATTTTCTAATTTCAACGTAATTTAAAAGGGGTAACTAAGCTAAGGCAAGTCATGGCAGCAGACCTCGCACCCGTGATTTGCCCCTCCTGCAAGATGTGGGAAGCCATGGACACTACCAGTGTCCCTGCCGACCATGTGTGCAGGAAGTGTGTCCACCTGCAGCTACTGACCGATCGTATCTCGGAGCTGGAGCTGCGGGTGGATTCACTGTGGAGCATCTGTGATGCAGAGAAACTCGTGGATAGCACGTTTAGCGAGTTGGTCACACCGCAGGTAAAGGGTATACAGGCAGGAAGTGAATGGGTGACCACCAGGAAGAGTAAGAGGTGCAGGCAGGTAGTGCAGGGGTCCCCTGTGGCCATCCCCCTCTCAAACAGATATGCCACTTTGGATGCTGTTGGGGGGGATGACTTATCAGGGGAAGGCAGCAGCAGCCAATTTCCTGGAACCACAGGTGGCTCTGCTGCACAGGCTGGGAGGAAAAAGAGTGGAAGAGCTATAGTAATAGGGGACTCAATTGTAAGGGGAATAGACAGGCGTTTCTGCGGCCGCAACCGAGACTCCAGGATGGTGTGTTGCCTCCCTGGTGCAAGGATCAAGGACGTCTCGGAGCGGCTACAGAACATTTTGGAGGGGGAGGGCGAACAGCCAGCTGTCGTGGTGCACATAGGCACCAACGATATAGGTAAAAAAGGGGATGAGGTCCTAAAAGCAGAATATGGGGAGTTAGGAGGTAAATTAAAAAATAGGACCTCAAAAGGTAGTAATCTCAGGATTGCTGGCAGTGCCACATGCTAGTCAGAGTAGAAATAGGAGGATATTTCAAATGAATACGTGGCTCGAGGAATGGTGCAAGGGGGAGGGATTCAAATTCCTGGGACACTGGAAACGGTTCTGGGGGAGGTGGGACCAGTACAAACCGGACAGTCTGCACCTGGGCAGGGCCGGGACCGCTGTCCTAGGAGGAGTGTTTGCTAGTGCTGTTGGGAAGGGTTTAAACTAAAGTGGCAGGGGGTTGGGAACCTGAGCAGGGAGACAGAGGAAAGCGTAACAGGAAGGGACAGAAGGTATGGAGTAATAGGTAAAGTGTTAAAAAAGGAAAAAGCAGGAACTAAGCGTCACAAAACAGATTTGAAAGTTCTTTATCTGAATGCACGTAGCATTCGTAACAAAATGGACGAGTTAACGGCACAAATAACTACGTATGGGTATGATCTTGTGGCCATTACAGAAACATGGCTGCAGGGTGACAACGACTGGGAATTAAATATGCCAGGGTATTTAACAATCAGGAAGGACAGGCAGGAAGGAAGGGGAGGTGCGGTGGCTATGTTAATAAAGGAAGGAATCACTGTAATACAGAGAAATGATATTGGGACAAAGGATCAGGATAATGAAACAGTTTGGGTATAGAGATAAGGAATAATAAGGGGAAAAAAACACTAGTGGGCATAGTATATAGGCCTCCTAATAGTTGCAACTCTGCTGGAAGAAGTATTAATCAGGAAATAGTCAGGGCATGTAATAAGGGAACAGCTATAATTATGGGGGATTTTAACTACCATATTAACTGGACAAATCAAATTGGGCAGAGCAGCCTTGAGGAAGAGTTCATTGAGTGCATCAGGGATGGATTTCTTGAGCAGTATGTAACTGATCCTACAAGGGGGCAGGCAACCTTGGACCTGGTCCTGTGTAATGAGTCAGGATTAATTAATAATGTCCTAGTTAAGGATCCCCTTGGAACGAGCGACCACAACATGGTTGAATTCCATATCCAATTAGAGGGTGAGAAGGTTGATTCTCAAACAAGCGTACTGAGCTTGAATAAAGGAGACTATGATGGTATGAGAGCGGAATTGATTAAAGTGGACTGGGAAAATAGATTAAAGGGTAAGACGGTACATGAGCAGTGGTGTTCATTTAGGGAGTTATTTTACAACTTTCAAAATAAATATATTCCACTGAGGAAAAAAGGGTGTAAAAGAAATGACAGCCATCCGTGGCTAAGTAAAGAAATCAAGGATAGTATCCGACTAAAAACAAGGACATATAAGGTAGCCAAACTTAGTGGGACGATAGAAGATTGGGAAGTCTTCAAAAGACAGCAAAAAGTAACTAAAGGATTGATTAAGAAAGGGAAGTTAGATTATGAAAAGAAATTGGCAAAAAATATAAAAACAGATAGCAAGAGTTTCTATAGTTATATAAAAAGAAAAAGGGTGGCTAAGGCAAACGTAGGTCCCTTAGAGGATGAGACCGGGAAATTAATGGTGGGAAACATGGAGATGGCAAAAATGCTGAACAAATATTTTGTTTCAGTCTTTACGGTAGAGGACACTAAGAATATCCCAACACTGGACAAACAGGGGGCTCTACGGAGGGAGGAGCTAAATACGATTAAAATCACTCAGGAGATGGTACTCAGTAAAATAATGGGACTCAAGGCGGATAAATCCCCTGGACCTGATGGCTTCCATCCTAGGGTCTTGAGGGAAGTGGCAGTAGGGATTGTGGATGCTTTGGTGATAGTTTTCCAAAATTCCCTGGACTCAGGAGAGGTCCCGGCAGATTGGAAAACTGCTAATGTAACACCGTTATTTAAAAAGGGTAGTAGGCAGAAGGCTGGAAATTATAGGCCAGTTAGCCTAACATCTGTGGTGGGTAAAATTTTGGAGTCTATTATTAAGGAGACAGTAAAGGAACATTTAGATAAGCATAATTTAATAGGACAAAATCAGCATGGCTTTATGAAGGGGAAGTCATGTCTGACAAATTTGCTTGAGTTCTTTGAGGATATAATGTACAGGGTGGATAAAGGGGAACCAGTGGATGTAGTGTATTTAGACTTCCAGAAGGCATTCGACAAGGTGCCACATAAAAGATTATTACTTGAGATAAAAAATCACGGGATTAGGGGTAATATTCTGGCATGGGTGGAGGATTGGTTATCGAACAGGAGGCGGAGAGTTGGGATAAATGGTTCATTCTCGGACTGGCAACCAGTAACCAGTGGTGTTCCACAGGGGTCGGTGCTGTGTCCCCAACTCTTTACAATCTATATTAACGATTTGGAGGAGGGGACCGAGTGCAACATATCAAAATTTGCAGATGATACAAAGATGGGAGGGAAAGTAGAGAGTGAGGAGGACATAAAAAACCTGCAAGGGGATATAGACAGGCTGGGTGAGTGGGCGGAGATTTGGCAGATGCAATATAATATAGGAAAATGTGAGGTTATGCACTTTGGCAGGAAAAATCAGAGAGCAAGTTATTTTCTCAATGGCGAGAGACTGGAAAGTACTGCAGTACAAAGGGATCTGGGGGTCCTAGTGCAAGAAAATCAAAAAGTTAGTATGCAGGTGCAGCAGGTGATCAAGAAAGCCAACGGAATGTTGGCTTTTATTGCTAGGAGGATAGAATATAAAAACAGGGAGGTATTGCTGCAGTTATATAAGGTATTGGTGAGACCGCACCTGGAATACTGCATACAGTTTTGGTGTCCATACTTAAGAAAAGACATACTTGCTCTCGAGGCAGTACAAAGAAGGTTCACTTGGTTAATCCCGGGGATGAGGGGGGTGGACATATAAGGAGAGGTTGAGTAGATTGGGACTCTACTCATTGGAGTTCAGAAGAATGAGAGGCGATCTTATTGAAACATATAAGATTGTGAAGGGGCTTGATCGGGTGGATGCAGTAAGGATGTTCCCAAAGATGGGTGAAACTAGAACTAGGGGGCATAATCTTAGAATAAGGGGCTGCTCTTTCAAAACTGAGATGAGGAGAAACTTTTTCACTGAGAGAGTGGTAGGTCTGTGGAATTTGCTGCCCCAGGAAGCTGTGGAAGCTACATCATTAGATAAATTTAAAACAGAAATAGACAGTTTTCTAGAAGTAAAGGGAATTAGGGGTTATGGGGAGCGGGCAGGAAATTGGACATGAAGCTGAGTTCGGATCGGTCAATAACCTGTGGGTGGCGGAGAGGGCCCAGGGGCTGAGTGGCCGGGTCCTGCTCCTACTTCTTGTGTTCTTTAGATTTGTGGTTGGGATCAGATCAGCCATGATCTTATTGAATGGCGGAGCAGGCTCGAGGGGCCGATTGACCTACTCCTGCTCCTATTTCTTATGTTCTTATTAGAGCACATACAGAAACAAACAACTGGCTGAGAACTGTAAGTTGGGTCTGTGGTTTTCAGATGTTGACCCACCTTGTCCTAATGCTGACAAAACAGCCCTCAGGACACAGGAACAAATTAGCAAAGAGCTCACGGTGATGGCCGAGAGGAAACCTGTCCCAAGAGCAAATTCACCCTATGGCAAAATGCCAATCAGAGCATGAGCTACCCTGTACTTCAACATGCATTAACTTCAAGCCACTGCCCTGCTCCTTTGCTGCCATCAAATAGTTAATGCCAAAGCAAAGTCAGCAAGCTAGGTTAAGGGGATTTAACATGCACAAAACCAATAGTGAGTCTGTCCAACTTTTTCAATTCATAGCTAAAATGTTGGTTGGTGCCAATGCAGAACCCAAAGGGGTGTGGACTCACCATAAAAACCACCCAGTTGGATGGTGTCAAACATTTCTAAACTTTAGCACAACTTCCTGCTCGACTAATAGCTCAACTCCCAGCTCAGTATCTTTTGTGTAATATATATGGTGTTTTCTTTTAAACTGTTGCGCTGGATAATTTCTAAGTTCATTAGCTGTTTAATTATACTGCTGACAGTTACAGCCAACGCTGATTGATGGCATCAGAAGGGTATAATCACAGCTTGGCTGATGCAAAATAATGCAGACCTGGTAATCAGGAATAGATACAATCTTGTTGCGTTTCACCAAGCAATCACTGATACGTGGCTCAAATTTTCTTTAGAATTAGAGGGATAGACTCACAACAGAAGTTTTTTTTCCCTGCTGATTTCTCCCCATCTCCTGAAGGTGGTGACTTGTGCTGGGGTACAGCTGGCCAAATGACCATTCTTCATGCACAGACCAGGGACTATCCTAGTCTGTCAGGCTCAGCCTTTTCCTACATTACAACAGTGATTACACGTCAAAAGTACTTAATTGGCTGTAAAACACTTTGGGACATCCTGAGGTTGTGAAAGGCTCTATATAAATGCAAGTTCGTTCTTTCTTTACTCACTGAGCAATCGGCAGAGCCCCATCTTGTGACTGGAGAAATAAAGCTTTTGTAGTAATGGAGACAATGTGGCTGTTGTCATGGTTTCTGATATTAACAAGGGGGTCCATTAATAGACTGAGAGACATTTGACCATGGGATGCATTGCAGAACGAGCCTAATCTTGTTGATACCCAGCATCCGCATATGTGCAGTTGTCAGCAGGTGTCGATAGGGATCAGCTCCTGAGCTGGAGTTCTGGACAATTGTTTCCCCTTCCTTATCTGTCGCAACCTCCTTGCTGATATCAGCTAACTTAGCACAGAGTGTTATCAAACTCAGGGACTTTCCTGGTCAATATGCCTCAGCCTCGTACTACATGAAGCAATCACCCCCAAAATTGCTGGGGAGTACCAACCCATAATATCAAGTAGAAGAAATTTGTAGATTGTCTGCTGTCATTGACTTCTCATCGCACGCTTACCAATATTTTACAACAGCGAATAAAACCGGCACCATTAATGGACCCCCTTGTTAATATCAGAAACCATGACAACAGCCACATTGTCTTCATTACTACAAAAGCTTTATTTCTCCAGTCACAAGATGGGGCTCTGCCGATAGCTTAGTGAGTAAAGAAAGAACGAATTTGCATTTATATAGAGCCTTTCACGACTTCAGGATGTCCCAAAGCGCTTTACAGCCAATTAAGTACTTTTGAAGTGTAATCACTGTTGTAATGTAGGAAAAGGCTGAGCCTGACAGACTAGGATAGTCCCTGGTCTGTGCTGAGTTGTCTGATTTCAGCAAGTACAGCATTACAGGCATAACACCGACCCTCAGTGAGTAGGGAATATTAGTGAGAGTTGTCATTCCTGGCTGCTGTTCAGTGATCACTGCTGGAAGTGTCCGCGTGGGCTGTGCCAACAAATCCACACATGCCAGCTCCTGATTTCAATGATACCATTTTAGGCAGTTGCCAGGCACTTGCCTTCAAGAGAAGGGGAACAAAATGATAGGGCCCACTGCTCTATTAAATAGTTCCCCATTACTTCTTGTATGGAAACTGGCAAAGCCCTGTGCCATCAGAGCAGTCCTTTGTCTCCTTGTGCTGGAAGGCTAGAAAAGGAAAGAGCACAGCACTCAATCCCAGCTCAATCAACATCTCATAGCTGGGCAAACCATGAACGCAGGTGGACCGTAAATGGTTCCTGGGCCGAATTATAACCTGCAACTGCTCCACAACATTCCAGAATGGCATAACACTCAACCCAATGCAAGCCTCATCACACATAGCACACTATTAGCAAGAAAACAACAGTCTTCTAATGCTGCAAGGGGGCTTTACAAAGTGTCTGGTCTCACAATCACATCCAGTTCCCAAAGTTAGAATGACAATGAGGCAAAATATTTCACATCCAGCCTGATGCTCTCAGCATTTCCAGTGCTCATTATATTGAAGGTGGAAATCTCCCAGTGACTGACTTTTTTTTTTAAGTATGTGACTCAGCTTTAAAAAAAACAAAAGCTTCTGCTGTGTACTTTTTAGGGACTCCCCAAAGTGGGAATTCCCTCTATAAGGACTCATCTTAAAACTGATACCTTCCACAAGACAACCACTGGATATTATTCAGGTCCAGAGATGTGCATGCTGGCTTCACGTTGCAACCTTCGCTCCCTCATCTGTCTTTTCAGGTTTTCTGTTTTGTCTCTGTAGCTTTTCCCATTGATCAGATGGGCCGCTATAGCCTGGTGCAGGAGCAGGTTGGTGAAAGGCTGCCTGCTGCCGACAGGTGCAGTCTCTACCCATTGCTCCAGCTTTAGTTATTACACTTTAATCAACAATCCCTCTTTTGGGTGACAGGGAACCAGCTGCTGTCTTTTCAATCACTGGCTGCGGTTGTAACAGTTGTAATGCAGGCATCTCTCCACGATGCACAAAACCAAAATAAAACAATTCCCAGTAAAATTCTCTGCTTTCATGCTACAGAGGATCAGTAAAACTGCTCAGTAAATGGGATCAGCTCTACCTGCTTATGTCATCATGGTTTTGCAACATTTCTCTGAATTTGCTTTGCCTTGACTCAGTGGGTAGTTCTCTCGCTTGAGTCAGAAAGTTGTGTGTTCAAGCCCCACTCCAGAGACTTGAGCACAAAATCTAGGCTGACACCCCAGTGCAGTACTGAGGGAGTGCTGCACTGTCAGAGGTGCCGTTTTTCGGATGAGATATTAAACCGAGGCCCTGTCTGCCCTCTCAGGTGGACGTAAAAGATCCCACGGCGCTATTTCGAAGAAGAGCCGGGGAGTTCTCCCCGGTGTCCTGGCCAGTATTTATCCCTCAACCAATATCACTAAAGACAGATTATCTGGTCATCATCTCATTGCTGTTTGTGTTACCTTGCTGTGTGTAAATTGGCTGCCGTATTTCCTACATTAACACAGTGACTATGCTTCAAAAGGTACTTCATTAGCTGTATAGAAATCAGAACTGAGTGACGGGGGTGGCTGGCAAGGGGTGGAGGGGCAGGGGGAGTTGGAAAATAGGGCATCAATTTGTGGATTTTAGGCATACAATAAATCGACAGTGTAAGTAAACAGACCCTTACCTACAGCACAAGCCCCGATTCATCACAGTTGCTCAGTACATGGCTGCTGATAGAAGGAAAGAATCGAAGAACTTGCATTTGTATAGCACTTTATCACATCTTCAAGATGCCCCAAAGCATTCGACAACCAACGGATTACTCTGTGAAGTGAAGTCTCTTATTACTGTAGGAAAATTTCTGTTAATTAACCTTAAGTGAAATGAATTGCGCTTTAAGAACATAAGAAATAGGAGGAGTGGGCCTTATGGCCCCTCGAGCCTGCTCCGCCATTCAATAAGATCATGCCTGATCTTTGACCTCAACTCCACTTTCCCACCCTATCCCTTGATTCCCTTAATGTCCAAGCCCTTTGCAAACAATCATAAAAAGATTACTTGCCTGGAAAGATCTTTCTCATTCTTCAAATAAAGACATCCACCCCACTCTGCAATACTACTGGTCTTTGTGAGGAAAATCATGAGCCAATACCCCTGTATGGAATGGCACTGTTCCAACAAGTATCTAGAGTGTGTGAGGTTGCCAGAAATCCAGAACATCTGGCCTCAATCTAATAACCAGCATGACCTCCCAATCTACATTTTCATTAAATTTGTTCACAAAGTGACTCATTTAATATTGGCTCCTTGAGACCACGAGATGAAGTGAATCAAACTGCACAATTAACCCCAATAAAGTTAGGAGACAAATGTTCTCCGACAAAATGACTGCACTAACTTTGAAGGTGGTACAACTCTATACACAGAAGAACACAAGGACTCATTTGCAGGCCATCACTAAGTTATATCTCAATCGCTTGAGGCTATTCAGCTGTGGAGGTCACAGACACAAGATGAGGCAGCAAAAAACAAGGTTTACATCAGGCCCATCTTATCGTGCCAGCCCTCAGCTAGAGCAATCTAAAACTAATCCCACTGGCCTACTCTCTCCCCATAGCTCTGCATCTTCCTCTGCTTCAAATATATTTCCACTCTTCCCTAAGGAACAACAAAAACATTATATACACAATGGTTCCAACTCACACAATGTTTTGCGGATCTGAAAATGTGCTTCATTTTGCAAACTTGACTTCACTTGAAGGAAAATATTTTCTTTGCGGATCCACAAACCCTGCTTAACTGGAGTGCATGGAATCTTGAACAGTGGAGAGTTCTGCTATGTGACCATTACAGTTCACTGGGGCACAAAGAGAAAGGAGAATCGGGGGGTCAATAAAAGCCAAAGGGGTGAAAGGTACTTGCAAAAAAAAACCACTAGAGAAAGGAAACTGTTCAGAGGCCTATTTGGAATCTATTCAGACTAAAAGTCGAAACGGAAAACAACATAGTCCTTGAGATGGTCACAGTCAGTTGAAAAGTTCTAAATGTTTAACTGAGTGACTCCCCGACTCCTGGCTGTTGCATTTTATTTTTTAAAAATCTTCCTTTGTCGTGTGACTGCAGCTGTGGATGTCGGAGAGAGGTTGGGTGTGTTGCAGACAGGTTGCAAGGATAAGAAGGACGGAGAAACTGGAAGACTGCCTTTAAAACCAATTATTCTGCAAGGGAGCACTCAACTTTGGGGAAAAGAAATGGATAAGCAGTGAGGGGATGAGAGATAGATCTTTCTTTATCTTACTAATGATATCCACTTTAAATGGTTGATCATAGAGATGAAATGGAGGAGGGGGTGGGGGGGGGGGTGGGGAAGACAATATTTACAGTTCTACTTCATTTCCTAAAAATCAATAAATTATTGATCTCCACCCACTGGGCGGGTCATGTGACAAGTTGAAACAAAGTTCAAGCAGTAATGGACTCTGACCGTAAACCAGAAGTAAACTGCTGCTAAAATCCTAACCTGCAGTAGAAAGTAATTTTGATCACATACTCAATGACCCTAACAATCCACTTTCACTACTTGAGGTGGATTTCATGCCTGGACATTGTCCAGTGACCCCCTTGTATAACCCACAGAAGTTGGTATCTGGCTAACACTGCTCCAAGGCCCACACATGCTGCACATTACTTAGCACAGCTCTCACAAACTCATTACTGGCACAGGGTCACTGCTAATCATGTTGTTCACATTTGTCACAATTCATTCCCAATAGTGGGTGGGACACAGCAAAGCCACATGGTCAATTTGGGGTCTGCATACGGCAAGGTGAGTTTAGAACAAGGAATTTGTTTTGTATTCCAGATATCTCACTTTGTTCTGTTTCAACTTGGCCCTGTACCTGGACATTTAGAGGGCAAATTCAGCCTTCCAATAAACAGTACGGGTGAGAGCCAGAGACTTTTCAATGGGTTCTGATCCATAATGTACTTGATAGCTCTCTGTAGCATAACCAAAAGTCAACCATTCACTGAGCTGGAAATGAGGAGAGTTCTCTCCTGCTGAGGAACAGGATGAGATTTGACCCATTCGCCATGCATCGTTGCTTAACACAAAGATTAAATACAGAACGGATGAAGCAGTTGGGTGACAATAACTAGTCTCACACCAAGGTTACAGAGGACAAAAAGCAGTTGGAGGCTCCTGCTCCTTATCTCCTTTCCAGTGACTCCTATTTTAAAGTGCATGAAGTGTGGATGTCAAGAGAGAACGGAATTGGGATCAGCTGTGATAATGTATGAACCATGGCATCATTTTAGGCCCCAGCCCACTTTTGTTCACAAAATTAATTTGTAGCATACTGACTCACAGTCTCCTAAATCGCCCCTCTGCCTTAGTTGGGAGATGCACAGCACGGTATGGTACTAAGCCCTATGGAAGATTCCTACTTCAAATCACAGCCTGTGCCGAGTTAGCCAACTGTGAGTATAGGATGTGTCTCGGCTGTGATGCTATCCAGTCAAATACTCTGCCACCCGGGACGGTGTAGGTTCCCACATTAATGGCAAGTTGGGCAAGTTACCAGAGTAACTGGTGCCTACGAGCAACTACAATCAAGGGCATTGCTGATGGACAACCAAGAGTATTTCAAGTGGTTTGAATCTATTATTTAGATTTTTTTTTGTTCGTTCATGGGATGTGGGCGTCGCTGGCGAGGCTGGCATTTATTGCCCATCCCTAATTGCCCTTGAGAAGGTGGTGGTGAGCCGCCTTCTTGAACCGCTGCAGTCCGTGTGGTGAAGGTTCTCCCACAGTGCTGTTAGGAAGGGAGTTCCAGGATTTTGACCCAGCGACGATGAAGGAACGGCGATATATTTCCAAGTCGGGATGATGAGTGACTTGGAGGGGAACATGCAGGTGGTGTTGTTCCCATGTGCCTGCTGCCCTTGTCCTTCGAGGTGGTAGAGGTCGCGGGTTTGGGAGGTGCTGTCGAAGAAGCCTTGGTGAGTTGCTGCAGTGCATCCTGTGGCTGGTACACACTGCAGCCACAGTGTGCCGGTGGTGAAGCGAGTGAATGTTTAGGGTGGTGGATGGGGTGCCAATCAAGCGGGCTGCTTTATCTTGGATGGTGTCGAGCTTCTTGAGTGTTGTTGGAGCTGCACTCATCCAAGCAAGTGGAGAGTATTCCATCACACTCCTGACTTGTGCCTTGAAGATGGTGGAAAGGCTTTGGGGAGTCAGGAGGTGAGTCACTCGCCGCAGAATACCCAGCCTCTGACCTGCTCTTGTAGCCACAGTATTTATATGGCTGGTCCAGTTAAGTTTCTGGTCAATGGTGACCCCCCAGGATGTTGATGGTGGGGGATGCGGCGATGGTAATGCCGTTGAATGTCAAGGGGAGGTGGTTAGACTCTCTCTCTTGTTGGAGATGGTCATTGCCTGGCACTTATCTGGCGCAAATGTTAATTGCCACTTATCAGCCCAAGCCTGGATGTTGTCCAGGTCTTGCTGCATGCGGGCTCGGACTGCTTCATTATTTGAGGGGTTGCGAATGGAACTGAACACTGTGCAATCATCAGCGAACATCCCCATTTCTGACCTTATGATGGAGGGAAGGTCATTGACGAAGCAGCTGAAGATGGTTGGGCCTAGGACACTGCCCTGAGGAACTCCTGCAGCAATGCCCTGGGGCGGAGATGATTGGCCTCCAACAACCACTACCATCTTCCTTTGTGCTGGGTATGACTCCAGCCACTGGAGAGTTTTACCCGATTCCCACTGACTTCAATTTTACTAGGGCTCCTTGGTGCCACACTCGGTCAAATGCTGCCTTGATGTCAAGGGCAGTCACTCTCACCTCACCTCTGGAATTCAGCTCTTTTGTCCATGTTTGGACCAAGGCTGTAATGAGGTCTGGAGCCGAGTGGTCCTGGCGGAACCCAAACCGAGCATCGGTGAGCAGGTTATTGGTAAGTAAGTGCTGCTTGATAGCGCTGTCGACGACACCTTCCATCACTTTGCTGATGATTGAGAGTAGGCTGATGGGGCGATAATTGGCCGGATTGGATTTGTCCTGCTTTTTGTGGACAGGACATACCTGGGCAATTTTCCACATTGTCGGGTAGATGCCAGTGTTGTAGCTGTACGAGAACAGCTTGGCGAGAGGCGCAGCTAGTTCTGGAGCACAAGCCTTCAGCACTACAGCCGGGATGTTGTCAGGGCCCATAGCCTTTGCTGTATCAAGTGCACTCAGCCGTTTCTTGATATCACGTGGAGTGAATCGAATTGGCTGAAGACTGGCTTCTGTGATGGTGGGGATATCGGGAGTAGACCGAGATGGATCATCCACTCGGCACTTCTGGCTGAAGATAGTTGCAAACGCTTCAGCCTTGTCTTTTGCACTCACGTGCTGGACTCCGCCATCATTGAGGATGGGGATGTTTACAGAGCCTCCTCCTCCCATTAGTTGTTTAATTGTCCACCACCATTCACGACTGGATGTGGCAGGTCTGCAGAGCTTTGATCTGATCCGTTGGTTGTGGAATCACTTAACTCTGCCTATAGCATGTTGCTTCCGCTGTTTAGCATGCATGTAGTCCTGAGTTGTAGCTTCACCAGGTTGGCACCTCATTTTTAGGTACGGCTGGTGCTGCTCCTGGCATGCTCTTCAACACTCCTCATTGAACCTGGGTTGATCCCCCAGCTTATTGGTAATGGCAGAGTGAGGAATGTGCCGGGCCATGAGGTTATAGATTGTGCTGAAATACAATTCTGCTGCTGCTGATGGCCCACAGTGCCTCATGGATGCCCAGTTTTGAGCTGCTAGATCTGTTCTGAACCTATCCCATTTAGCACAGAGGGAGTGCCACACAACACGTTGGATGGGGTCCTCAGTGCAAAGACGGGACTTCGTCTCCACGAGGACTGTGCGGTGGTCACTCCTACCAATACTGTCATGGACAGAAGCATTTGCGACAGGTGGATTGGTGAGGACGAGGTCAAGTAAGTTTTTCCCTCGTGTTTGTTCGCTCACCACCTGCCGCAGGCCCAGTCTGGCAGCTTTGTCCTTCAGGACATGGCCAGCTCGGTCAGTAGTGGTGCTACCGAGCCACTTTTGGTGATGGACATTGAAGTCCCCCACCCAGAGTACATTCTGTGCTCTTGCTACCCTCAGTGCTTCCTCCAAGTGGTGTTCAACATGGAGGAGGACTGTTTCATCAGCTGAGGGAGGACGGTCGGTGGTAATCTGCAGGAGGTTTCCTTGCCCATGTTTGACCTGATGCCATGAGATTTCATGGGGTCCAGAGTCAATGTTGAGGACTCCCAGGCCACTCCCTCCTGACTGTATATCACTGTCCCACCACCTCTGCTCGGTCTGTCCTGCCGGTGGGACAGGACGTACCCAGGGATGGTGATGGAAGAGTCTGGGACGTTGGCTGAAAGGTATGATTCTGTGAGTATGGCTCTCTCAGGCGGCTGTTTGACTAGTCTGTGGGACAGCTCTCCCAATTTTGGCACAAGTCCCCAGATGTTAGTGAGGAGGACTTTGCAGGGTCGACCGGGCTTGGTTTGCCATTGTCGTGTCCAGTGCCTAGTGGTCCGATGCCGGGTGGTCCGTCCGGTTTTATTCTTGTTATGACTTTTCGTAGCGAGATTTTACAACTGAGTGGCTTGCTCGGCCATTTCAGAGGGCAGAGGGCAATTAAGAATCAACCACATTGCTGTGGGTCTGGAGTCACATATCGGCCAGACTGGGTAAGGACGGCAGGTTTCCTTCCCTGAAGGACATTAGATTACGATATTGTAGCCATGTGATCAGTTCCTGCTATCCATCATTGAAAATGAGTTTCAGTTTTGTGCAGTACGAATTTTGCTATGCCAGCATTTTAATTTTCAAAAACAGCTCATTGAAGAACATAATGAATGAAAATCCTTGGATGCTCAACATCAGGTCAGGTACACTACAGCCAGATATAAAATAAAGCTCTCCCTATTCAGCACCAATAATATGCCTTCACCCTAAACTCTATAGGACAGCCCTTCTGCACCAGTGTCAGCTTTTCGACTGCCCGGGTCGAGCGAAATTGCCAATCAATGGCCACCTGTGTGTGATGAGCCTGTATCCATTAGGCACAGGGTAGACTCTGCCCCAAACTCAGTAAACAACTCAATAAATACACAAAAATACAAAATACTGTGTGCCAAAGTGACAAAAGACAACACATCACCTAACCACCTTGAGCCAGGAATTGGTGCATGGCCAAGAGGAACAAACAGAATCAACCAAGTGACACAGCAGGTTAATTGAAGTGGTGCCCACTGTTGTATCTGGTTATACTCCATTTGGCAAGGACTTACTACAATCTGCGTTTAATTGTCCGAGTAACTAATACATGTTTGCATCTTGTTTTGGAACTTGCTGCTCAAGGTTAGGAAGACGAGACGCTCAGAACAGAATTTGATTTCACCAGAGAAAAGATGCTGATCTGGATCTTTCTAATGAAGTGCATGTTGATATGCTCCTTCTGCACTATGTGGGAAGTCATGGACACGACCAGTGTCCCTGGGGACCAGGTGTGCAGGAAGTGTGTCCAGCTGCAGCTACTAGCTAACCGTATTTCGGAGCTGGAGCTGCGGGCGGATTCACTGTGGAGCATCCGCGATGCTGAGATTATCGTGGATAGCACGTTCAGTGAGGTGGTCACACTGCAGGTAAAGATTACGCAGGCAGAAAGGAAATGGGTGACCGCCAGGCAGAGTAAAAGGACGAGGCAAGTAGAGCAAGAGTCCTCTGGGGCCATCTCCCTCACAAACAGATATACCACTTTGGATACTGTTGGGGGAAATGGCTTATCAGGGGAATGCAGCAAGAGGCAAGTTCGTGGCACCACAGGTGGCTCTGCTGCACAGGAGGGGAGGAATAAGAGTGGCAGGGCTATATTGATAGGGGATTCAACTGTAAGACAGATAGGCGTTTCTGTGGCCGCAAACGTGACTCCAGGATGGTATGTTGCCTCCCTGGTGCAAGGGTCAAGGATGTCACGGAGCGGCTGCAGGGCATTCTGGAGGGGGAGGGTGAACAGCCAGCAGTCGTGGTCCATATCGGTACCAACGACATAGGTAAAAAAAAAGGGATGAGGTCCTGCAAGTTGAATTTAAGGAGTTAGGATATAAATTAAAAAGCAGGACCTCAAAGGTAGTGATCTCAGGATTAGTACCAGTGCCACTTGCTAGTGAGTATAGGAACAGGAGAATAGACCAGATGAATGCGTGGCTGCAGGGATGGTGTAGGAGGGAGGGATTTAGATTCCTGAGACACTGGGACCGGTTCTGGGGAAGGTGGGACCTGTACAAGCGTGACGGGTTACACCCGAGCAAGACCGGGACCAATGTCCTCGCGGGGTGTTTGTCAGTGCTGTTGGGGAAGGTTTAAACTAAAATGGCAGGGGGATGGGAACCTGAGCAGGGAGACAGGAGGGGGAAACAAGGACAGAAACAAAAGACAAAGGGAAGAAGCAATAGTGGAAGGCAGAGAAAACAAGGGCGAGAAACAAATAGGGCCATAGTGCAAAATAAAACCATGACGACTAGCAATCATAAAAAGACAAGTCTAAATGCATTGTGTCTTAATGCGCGGAGCATTCGCAATAAGCTAGATGAATTAACAGCACAGATAGATATTAACGGGTATGATATCGCTGCGATTATGGAGACATGGCTCCAGGGTGACCAAGAATGGGAACTGAACATCCAGGGGTATTCAATATTTAGGAAGGACAGGCAAAAAGGGAAAGGAGGTGGGGTAGCGTTGTAAGTAAAGGAGGAAATCAATGCAATAGTGAGGAAGGATTTTTGCTCGGAAAATCACGATGTGGAATCTGTATGGGTGGAGCTAAGAAACACCAAGGGGCAGAAAACGTTGGTGGGGGTTGTCCAGAGGCCCCCCAAACAGTAGTGGAGATGTAGGGGAGGGCATTAAACAGGAAATTAGAGACACACGCAAGAAGGGTAAAACTATAATCATGGGTGACTTTAATCTACATCTAGATTGGTCAAACCAAATTAGCAATAATACTGTGGGGGAGGAATTCCTGGAGTGTGTACGTGACTGTTTTCTAGATCAATATGTTGAGGAACCAACCAGAGAACAGGCGATCCTAGACTGGATATTGTGCAATGAGAAAGGATTAATTAACAATCTTGTTGTGCGGGGTCCCTTAGGGAAGAGCGACCATAACATGATAGAATTCCTCATTAAGATGGAGATTGAAGTAGTTGAATCCGAAACTAGGGTCCTGAATCTAAATAAAGGAAATTACGAAAGTATGAGGTGTGAGTTGGCTATGATAGATTGGAGAACTTTACTAAAAGGGATGACGGTGGATAGGCAATGGCTAATATTTAAAGAAGGTGTGCAGGACTTACAACAATTATTCATTCCTGTCTGGCGCAAAAATTAAACAGGAAAGGTGGCTCAACTGCGGCTTACAAAAGAAATTAGGGATAGTATTAGATCCAAAGAGGAGACATATAAAATTGCCAGAAAAAGCGGCAAGCCTGAGGATTGGGAGTAGTTCAGAATTCAGCAAAGGAGGACAAAGAGATTGATTAAGAGGGGAAAAATAGAGTATGAGAGTAAACTAGCAGGGAACATAAAAACTGACTGTAATAGCTTCTATAAATACATCGAGAAAAACATTAGTGAAGACAAATGTAGGTCCCTTACAGTCTGGAATGGGGGAAATTATAAAGAAATTATAAAGAAATGGCAGAATAATTAAACACATACTTTGGTTCTCTCTTCACAAAGGAGAACACAAATAACTTGCCAGAAATGTTAGGGAATCAAGGGTCTAGTGAGAGGGAGGAATTGAAGGAAACCAGTATTAGTAAAAGAATAGTGCCAGGGAAATTAATGGGGCTAAAGGCTGACAAATCCCCAGGGCCTGATAATCCACATCCCAGAGTACAAAAGGAAGTGGCTCTGGAAATAGTGGATGCATTGGTGATCATCTTCCAAAATTCTATAGACTCTGGAACAGTTCCTACAGATTGGAGGGTGGCAAATGTAACCCCACTATTTAAAAAAGGGAGGAGGAAAAACAGGGAATTACAGACCAGTTAGCCTAACATCAGTAGTGGGGAAAATGCTAGAGTCTATTATAAAAGATGTGATAACAGAACACTTGGAAGGCATTAACGGGATTGGACAAAGTCAGCATGGGTTTATGAAAGGGAAATCATGCTTAACAAATCTACTGGAGTTTTTTGAGGCTGTAACTAGTAGAATAGATAGAGGATGTTGGCCAGCGGCTGCAGTAACCTGAGATTCCCCAGCTGCTGACACACAGGCAAGAACAACTTTTGAACTGAAGTAACCTGAGTTCAGTCGCTGGCCTGAGCTGGCTGGAACCGGTTTGAATTAGCTAAGTTTTGTGAAAGACAAAGGAGATGTGATAAGACACAAGTCCTTATTTAAAAGAGGAGTAATGAGGTAATGCTACCCAAGTCCTTAGGACAGAGAGAATGAGGAGAAGACACAGGCTAGGTGAGCAAGCCTAAGAGAGCGAAGACTCCGGAGACCAATCATCGCGGAAGTGGAAGAACCTACGTCAGGGATGTAGAGACGATGTCGAGAGAGAGAGAGAACGGAACGCCTGGCCAGCGTCAGCTCTCCTTTTCAGGTATTATCCTTTATATTCTGTGACCACTCAGGGAGTGTCAGAGAAACCTAGTGGGTGTGCGTTTAGATCCTAGTTTGGGTATAAAACTGTATAACCTGGTGCAAACTGCATGTCTATATCTAACCAGACATATAAGCTATATGTATATGATCTAATGACGTGAATAAAGTGAATTGAGAGTTAAGAGAGAATTGACTCTTCTCTTTGTACTAAGCCGGTAACCGTAACCAATTAGGAACCTCCGGTCAACAGGGAGAACCAGTGGATGTGGTGTATTTGGATTTTCAGAAGGCTTTTGATAAGGTCCCACACAAGAGGTTAGTGTGCAAAATTAAAGCACATGGGATTAGGGGGAATATACTGGCATGGATTGAGAATTGGTTGACAGACAGGAAACAGAGTAGGAATAAATGGGTCTTTTTCCGGGTGGCAGGCAGTGACTAGTGGGGTACCGCAGGGATCAGTGCTTGGGCCCCAGCTATTCACAATATATATCAATGATTTGGATGAGGGAACTGAATGTAACATTTCCAAGTTTGCAGACGACACAAAGCTGGGGTGGAATGTGAGCTGTGAGGAGGATGCAAAGAGGCTCCAATGTGATTTAGACAAGTTGGGTGAGTGGGCAAGAACATGGCAGATGCAGTATAACATGGATAAATGTGAGGTTATCCACTTTGGTTGTAAAAACAGAAAGGCAGATTATTATCTGAATGGTGATAGATTGGGAAAAGGGGAGATGCAACAAGACCTGGGTGTCCTTGTACACCAGTCGCTGAAAGCGAGCATTCAGGTGCAGCAAGCAGTTAGGAAGGCGAATGGTATGTTGGCCTTCATTGCAAGAGGATTTGAGTACAGGAACAGGGAAGTCTTACTGCAGTTATACAGGGCCTTGGTGAGACGACATCTGGAGTATTGTGCGCAGTTTTGGTCCCCTTATCTGAGGAAAGATGTCCTTGCCATGGAGGGAGTGCAACGAAGGTTTACCAGACTGATTCCTGGAACGGCAGGACTGAGGTATGAGGAGAGATTGGGTCGACTAGGCCTATATTCACTAGAGTTTAGAAGAATGAGAGGTGATCTCATCGAAACATATAAAATTCTGACAGGACTAGACAGACTAAATGCAGGGAGGATGTTCCTGATGGCTGGGGAGTCCAGAACCAGGGGTCACAATCGCAGGATACGGGGTATGCCATTTAGAACCGAAACGAGGAGAAATTTCTTCACTCAGAGGGTGGTGAACCTGTGGAATTCTCTACCACAGAAGGCAGTGGAAGCCAAGTCATTAGATGTATTCAAGGAGATAGATATATTTCTTAATGCTAAAGGGATCAAGGGACATGGGGAAAAAGTGGGAACAGGGTACTGAGTTAGACGATCAGCCATGATCATTTTGAATGACTGAGCAGGCCCTAAAGGGCCAAATGGCCAACTCTTGCTCCTATTTTTTAATGTTTCTATGATAGAAAGACGTTATGTAACTTGCATTGTGGCTGCAGAGCTAGAACATAACATTTCAAAAGACGAGAGATCAGAAAATTCTCCCTCCCCAATACGTGGAAGAGAATTGTATGTAAAGCACTTAATGATCAGTCAATTAACGCCATTACAAACTGAATAAATGTTTGGTTAAGAATGGGATTGATGACTGAAGGTGAGATATGGGAGAACCTCTCCACGAAGCTGCCTCACACCACTTTGAGTTTGCACAGGATGCAGTATAACTACTGAACACTTTGGGTCCTCTGATACTGGAGTATGGGAATGTCACCTATGGAACACAACAATTAGAGCTAAATAAAGAAAAGAACTTGCATATACATGCCATCTCAGCACATCTCGCAAGGTGATTGCAACATTACATTGATATCCCCAGGCTTCACAAAATTATTTTCTTTGCCAGGAGAAATTGCACACTGAAAGTTAGTCACCTCCTCTACAAGGTCAGGTAAGCAGATTACACTGCATGATGGGGCAAGTTATACCAGGTGCGTGCCAGGATAATGCTTGATGAGCCAACTCTCATATTTTGGAAAATGTGAAAATTGGTTTTCATAAGACTATTCAATAAACACATCAGAACAGAGGGTAAATTTTTTTTAAATTCGTTCATGGTATGTGGGCGTCACTGGCAAGGCCAGCATTTATTGCCCATCCCTAAATGCCCTTGAGAAGGTGGTGGTGAGCCGCCTTCTTGAACCGCTGCAGTCCGTCTGGTGAAGGTTCTCCCACAGTGCTGTTAGGAAGGGAGTTCCAGGATTTTGACCCAGCGACGATGAAGGAACTGCGATATATTTCCAAGTCGGGATGGTGTGTGACTTGAAGGGGAACGTGCAGGTGGTGTTGTTCCCATGTGCCTGCTGCCCTTGTCCTTCTGGGTGGTAGAGGTCGCGGGTTTTGGAGGTGCTGTCGAAGAAGCCTTGGCGAGTTGCTGCAGTGCATCTTGTAGATGGTACACACTGCAGTCACAGTCTGCCGGTGGTGAAGGGAGTGAATGTTTAGGGTGGTGGATAGGGTGCCAATCATACGGGCTGCTTTGTCCTGGATGGTGTCAAGCTTCGAGTGTTGTTGGAGCTGCACTCATCCAAGCAAGTGAAGAGTATTCCATCACATTCCTGACTTGTGCCTTGTAGATGGTGGAAAGGCTTTGAGGAGTCCAGAGGTGAGCCACTCGCCGCAGAATACCTAGCCTCTGACCTGCTCTTGTAGCCACAGTATTTATGTTGCTGGTCCAGTTAAGTTTCTGGTCAATGGTGACCCCCAGGATGTTGATGGTGGGGGATTTGGCGATGGTAATGCCGTTGAATGTCAAAGGGAGGTGGTTAGACTCTCTCTTGTTTGAGATGGTCATTGCCTGGCACGAATGTTACTTGCCACTTATCAGCCCAAGTCTGGATGTTGTCCAGGTCTTGCTGCATGCGGGCACGGACTGCTTCATTATCTGAGGGGTTGCGAGTGGAATTGAACACTCTGCAATCATCAGCGAACATCCCCATTTCTGACCTTATGATGGAAGGAAGGTCATTGATGAAGTAGCTGGAGATGGTTGGGCCTCGGACACTGCCCTGAGGAACTCTGCAGCAATGTCCTGGGGCTGAGATGATTAGCTTCCAACAACCACTACCATCTTCCTTTGTGCTAGGTATGACTCCAGCCACTGGAGAGTTTTCCCCCCGATTCCCATTAACTTCAATTTTACTCGGCTCCTTGGTGCCACATTCAGTTAATTGCTGCTTTGATGCCAAGGGCAGTCACTCTCACCTCACCTCTGGAATTCAGTTCTTTTGCCCATGTTTGGAGCAAGGCTGTAATGAGGACTGGAGCTGAGTGGTCCTGGTGGAACCCAAACTGAGCATCGGTGAGCAGGTTATTGGTGAGTAAGTGCCGCTTGACAGTACTGTCGGAAACACCTTCCATCGCTTTGCTGATGATTGAGAGTAGACTGATGGGGCGATAATTGGCCGGATTGGATTTGTCCTGCTTTTTGTGGACAGGACATACCTGGGCAATTTTCCACATTGTCAAGTAGATGCCAGTGTTGTAGCTGCACTGGAACAGCTTGGCTAGAGGCACGACTAGTTCGAGAGCACAAGTCTTCAGCACTACAGCCAGGATGTTGTCGGGGCCCATAGCCTTTGCTGTATCCAGTGCACTCAGCCGTTTCTTGATATCACGTGGAGTGAATTGAATTGGCTGAAGACTAGCTTCTGTGATGTTGCGGATATCGGGAGGAGGCTGAGATGGATTATCCACTCTGCACTTCTGGCTGAAGATGGTTGCAAATGCTTCAGCCTTGTCTTTTGCACTCCCATGCTGGACTCTGCCATCATTGAGTTTGGGGATGTTCACAGAGCCTCCTCCTCCCGTTAGTTGTTTAATTGTCCACCACCATTCACGACTGGGTGTGGCAGGACTGCAGAATGTTGATCTGATCCGTTGGTTTTGGATCCCCTGGCTTGTTGGTAATGATAGAGTGAGAAATATTGCAGGCCATGAGGTTATGGATTGTGCTGGAATACAATTCTGCTGCTGCTGATGGCCCACAGCGCCTCATGGATGCCCAGTTTTGAGCTGCTAGATCTGTTCTGAACAGATTCCATTTAGCAAGGTGGTAGTGGTGGTCGTACCACACAACAAGTTGAATGGTGTCCTCAGTGCGAAGACGGGACTTAGTCTCCACAAGAACTGTGCGGTGGTCACTCCTACCAATACTGTCATGGACAGATGCATCTGCGACAGGTAGATTGGCGAGGACGAGGTCAAGTAGGTTTTTCCCTCGTGTTGGTTCGCTCACCACCTGCTGCAGGCCCAGTCTGGCAGCTATGTCCTTCAGGACTCAGCCAGCTCAGTCAGTAGTGGTGCTACCGAGCCACTCTTGCCGATGGACGTTGAAGTCCCCCACCCAGAGTACATTCTGTGCCCTTGCTACCCTCAGTGCTTCATCCAAGTGGTGCTTAACATGGAGGAGGACTGATACATTGAGGGAGGGCGTTAGGTGGTAACCAGCAGGAGATTTCCTTGCCCATATTTGACCTGGTGCCATGAGATTTCATGGGGTCCGGAGTCAATGTTGAGGACTCCCAGGGCCACTCCCTCCTGACTGTATATTACTGTACCACCACCTCTGGTGGCTCTGTCCTGCCGGTGGGACAGGACATACCCAGGGATGGTGATGGAAGAGTCTGGGACGAGGGCTGAAAAGTATGATTCTGAGTATGGCTATGTCAGGCTGTTGCTTGACTGGTCTGTGGGACAGCTCTCCCAATTTTGGCACAAGTCCCCAGATGTTAGTGTGAAGGACTTTGCAGGGTTGACTGGGCTTGGTTTGCCTTTGTCGTGTCCGGTGCCTAGTGGTCCGATGCCGGGTGGTCCGTCTGGTTTTATTCTTATTGTGACTTTTTGTAGCGAGATTGTACAACTGAGTGGCTTGCTAGGCCATTTCAGAGGGCAATTAAAATCAACCACCTTGCTGTGGGTCTGGAGTCACATATAGGCCAGACCGGGTAAGGACGGCAAGTTTCCTTCCCGTAGTTTCATGGCCACCGTTACAGATACTAGTTTTTTTTAATTCCAGATTTTACTTAATTGGTGTTGAATTAACAAAACCAACACAGAAACACCGTGGGTTAACGATGACCCCATGTGAGATGCCCAAATGGTTCAGCGGGTTTGGCACCAATATACGCAGCGCAAAGATTTACTAATGAAATCCAATAGTCATTACCAATAATAAGAGAGTACCTCCTGTTAGTGAGACTCCAACCGTGTGGCCCTATGAGGGCAGCTTTGAAGAATCAAACCAGTTATGAGTCTGGATTCTTTTCCTGTCATTTTTTTTTACTTAATTTTTGTTGGAACAGCAGCAGTTGATGGCATCTTTGGGGAAAGGCTTGGAGGAGCTATTGACTGCATCATGTGGTTTGGTAATGTCAGCTTCACCACATCCACAGAACAAACGTTTAAAAGAGGTAACAGTTTGTTTCTTTCCTTCGGTTTATTTTTTTTTTTTTTGAGAGTGACATTCCCTCACGTTTGCTTCAGATCTCTGCCAGGCTGCCAATTCAAGCTTGGCTCCCGTAAGTATTGCTGAAGCCCAGCTGGTCCTCCCCACAGGGCTCCCTCCATAGTGAAGCTGCGTGGATGGAAATCTAACACAAAACCAGAAAATGCTGCAAATAAACAGGAGGTCCATCAAAATCCAAGGAGAGAAAAGACAGATTTATAGATTCCAAACAAAAGCATTTTCTGTTTTTATTGCAGGGATAACGATATACAGTGTACAGCAATCAGGACAGGACATGTTTTTTTTTAAAAACTCATTCATTGGATGTGGGCATTGCTGGCAAGGCCAGCATTTATTGCCCATCCCCAATTGCCCTCGAGAAGGTGGTGGTGAGCCGCCCTCTTAAACCGCTGCAGTCCGTGTGGTGAAAGTTCTCCCACAGTGTTGTTAGGTAGGGAGTTCCAGGATTTTGACCCAGCGACGATGAAGGAACGGCCGATATATTTCCAAGTCGTTACCAATTTATACCAAGGATTGGACCCATCTGGGAAACACTGGCGGAATTTGCATGGATTCATTGACAGAATTACTGGTGTTAAAACTACATTGCAATTAAAATTTTTGAGGTAACAAAAACAAATCAGCTTTTCAAGTTGGACAGTCTGATTTTTTTTTCTAAAATGGCCCAATGTATGACAGATATTTTGGCTGCTGCAGGACCCACTCACACACTGTATTAAGTATCCCTCACTAATGGTATCCTAGGAATCAGTCTCAACGCGGGCAGCAAACATTCGGGATCTCTGAACTCAGCTAAAGTAAGCCTCCTGCAGGCGCTGTTTGCCTCTTTCAACCCAGAACTTACCAGGAACAGAGTCGATTTATTCTGACAGAAAAATGGTCATCAAAGTCTCCTGCAAAGATCACACGGAGCTGCATCTCTGAAGTCCGCTGATGAAACACGATTGACATCACAGGCCGGCAGCAATAAGCAGCTTTGCAATGAGCAGTCTCCACAGGTGGTTAAAATTCTTAGTGTAAGCTTACCTTATTTACTCATATATATTCCTCATCCAAATTTCAGCCCTACTCTTGGGGGTGGGGCATCATTAGTAACCTCACTTATAGACTGCACCTTAATGTATATATTTTTTTAATGTTTAAAAAGCGCAGGTTCTATTGGACTAAATACTGTAAATCCAATCCCTAAGTTCAAGCTCAGAGTGCCAGGACCGAGAGGAGGCAAAATATCACCGGCCCACCAACAAGAAATCAAATCGGCTCAATATATACTTTTGAAGTTGACGTTTTCAAGATGAAGGGAACTGAAAGTCATTCCAGGCAAACTGTTTCCCATGGTGAAGATTACCACAAGGGAAAGTTAGGAGGGGAAAAAAATCTCAGGCATAAGACACACAATTTGGACAACGCTCATTTTCAAACCAAAAAAAAAATCACACTAGCAATTTAAACTACAATCATTTGTAAAGCAATCACACATTGCAAAAAATCCACTCCTAACCAAAGACTGACTTAGGAACTTGTCGGGACAATGTTTTGTGTCCATTATCAGGATATTGCAACAAGCAGCATCACACCTGTCCACCGTATTATACTTTCATACTTGTTCACTGTTCCAAAGTTGAAAGATTTTACCCACTGCATGAATGCAGACTCCTCAGGCTCCTGCTAGGACAGTGGACAGACTAACATTACAGCGTGTGACTCAGTATGGTACTCGTGCAACATTCTGTCAGGCAGCTTCCATTATGTGGCAAAAACAGAAAATGCTGGAAATACTCTGCAATTCAGGCACAGCCTCTGTGGAGAGAAGTGAAAAGTCAAATATGCACCTTCCATTTACCCAGCCTTCTTTCTTAATCACTCCACAGCCAAGGGCAAAAGAAGTCCTTCTGCTCTGATGCCTCTGTTATTGTTGCTCGAGTCAGCTTTGAAGAGGTTGTGGAAGAGCTGACTATCCCTGCCTTTGGAGATGTACAAGATCTTCGCATGGCACTCTGCCCCCCCACTGACGGGAAAGTTTAGATCACAAATCTGTTGTGTGGGTAATTGTGGGAAACACCATTGCCATGCACATTTATTTCACCAGTACGATTCCAGGAACTGGGATAAATCATTTTGGTAAACGCAATGAATCAGATATCTGTCCTGTTTTAAATGATATGATATTCTTGGGAACATAGGAATGGGAACCCGCCTTGGTTCCTTAACCATTAATCCCCTTGCCTAACAAAAATCTATCAATCTCAGTTCTGACATTTTCAATTGACCCCCAGCCTCAACAGCTTTTTGGGGGAAAGAGAGTTCTAGATTTCCACTCCCCTTGGTTTTAATAATTCTTCATGGGATTTTGATTTCTGGCCCGTTGATAGCTACTGTTAATTCTGATTACTGCTCACTGGAAACAGACCATGTACACATGCATGTTTAAATTACACGTTACATATCATGTGCCAAAGCCAATTCAGAGGGCACATAAGCAGTCCACTCAGATAGAAGTGACTT